>NC_092115.1:5542039-5569539 GCF_045679555.1 Salvelinus alpinus | reverse complement strand
TGTATGCGCCTAACACAGGGAGAGAAAGAGGGGTTCTATTTGGGAGTCTTAGACAGGAACTCTCACAGGTAGCGCCTGAGGAGACGCTGGTGATCGGAGGTGACTGGAACTGTACAATGGATTTTACAAAAGACAGAAATGGGGAAGAGCCTCATTCAGTGTCAGTGGGAGTGTTAGGGGACATCATTAATCAGTTTGACCTAGTGGATGTTTGGAGAACTAAACATCCAAACACAAGACAGTATACATGGGTGAAGGTTTTTGGGGCTAGGGTGAGTGCAGCCCGACTTGATCGTTTTTACATATCTAGGAATCAGAGCAATAGGCTGCTGGGCGCTACCATTCTCCCAGTGGGGTTTTCGGACCATCACATAACCATGGCTCGGCTGTCTATTTCACCAGGGCCCCGGCAGGCATCTTATTGGAAGTTCAATGTAAACCTCTTACAAGATGCCACTTTTTGCTCAGTTTTCCAGACCTTTTGGGAAAGGTGGGGGCAGCGAAGAGAGGAGTATGAGTCTCTGAGTCAATGGTGGGATGTGGGGAAAGTGCAGATTCGGCTTTTCTGTCAACAGTACACAGCTCTCTCATCATCAGAGGCTAGGAGAGTATTGGGGGAACTAGAGCGGTGTATTAGTGAGATGGAGGTAGAGATGGTGGGGCAAGGCAATGTAGGCCTCCAGGCTAATTTAGCCGAATTACGTAGGGACCTGGGCAGTTTTTTCCAGGTTAAAGCAAAGGGAGCACTTGTAAGAGCTAGGTTCTCCATGCTCAAGGAGATGGATGCTCCCAGCTCCTTCTTCTTTGGTTTGGAAAGACAGAGCAGTGAAGCCAAGGGTATGCATTGTCTACGGATGTCTGATGGGCGGGTGACCTCTGTGGTGGGGGAGATGCGGGAGCGGACTGTGGAGTTTTATACTGAATTGTATAGGGCAGAAATGTGTGATCCTATGTGTGCTCAGGTCTTGTTCGCAGGACTCCCTAAGCTCTCTCGGGCACAGAGGGATGAAATGGACATTCCTCTGTTGTCACATGAACTGGCAGAGGCCGTAACCCAGATGTCCCCCGGTCGTGCACCGGGGGTCGATGGACTCCCAGTGGAGTTTTACAAAAAATTCTGGGGAATAATTGGACAGGACTTCTTTTGCGTCTTGCGTGAATGCATCGGGGTAGGAGAGTTGCCGATGAGCTGCCGTCGGGCGGCTCTGACTCTCCTGCCCAAAAAAGGGGACTTGTGTGAACTTAAGAACTGGAGGCCTGTTGCATTACTCTGTGCGGACTACAAGATTTTTGCCAAGGTCCTCTCTAACAGACTGAAGTCCCATCTGGACTCTATAATACACAAGGACCAGACATATTGTGTACCGGGACGCTCAATCACGGACAACTTGTTCTTGATTAGGGACATGTTGGACTTGTCGAGAGGTTCTAATGTGAACTTTGGACTGGTCTCTTTAGATCAAGAGAAGGCTTTTGATAGAGTGGATCATGAGTATCTGTTTAATGTGATGTCTGTGTTTGGGTTTGGGAAGAGTTTTGTGACCTGTGTGAAGCTGTTGTATGCTGGGGTGTCATGTATGGTTAAGGTGGGAGGGGGGCTCAGTAGGCCAGTCTGGGTGAGACGGGGCATTAGACAAGGATGCCCTCTATCTGGGCAGCTATACACACTAGCCATTGAGCCTTTTTTAGGACTGCTACGCAGGAGACTGCAGGGAGTGTGCTGGACAGGCATGGGTGTGGTGACAGGAATAGCAGTCTCAGCATACGCAGATGATGTCTCTGTGATGGTCAGGGATGGGCAAGATATGCAGGAACTAGAGACCAGTCTGAAGGTGTACGAGGGAGCTTCATCAGCTAAGGTAAACTGGGGAAAGAGCAAAGCTCTGTTATGTGGGGCATGGGGGGATAGGGCTCCTCCTCTGCTTCCAGGGGGTTTGCAGTGGGGTTGTGAAGGGCTTAAAGTGTTGGGGGTGTACCTGGGCTCGGAGAGGTGGGTCAGGAAGAACTGGGAGGGGCTGTCACAGGCAGTGGTGTCAAGACTGGCCAGGTGGAGGTGGCTCCTATCCCAAGTGTCATATAGAGGGAGGGTGCTGATAATTAACAACCTGGTGACATCTTCCTTGTGGCATAAACTGGCTGTCCTCAACCCCCCCGCCGGTCTGCTTGCAGACCTGCAACGCAAGCTGGTGGATTTCTTTTGGTCGGGACATCACTGGCTGAAGGCAGCAGTGTTGTACATGACCGTCCACGAAGGAGGACAGGGCCTGGTGGAACTGGAGAGCAGGATGGCTGCTTTCCGGCTAAAGGTGGTGCAGAGACTGCTGTATCATACCGATGTTGGCTGGAGGGAACCAGCATGCGCACTGCTGAGGAGAGCTGGTGGATTAGGGTTGGACCGGCAGCTGTTCCTCATGAAGCTGGAGAGGCTGAGTACAGCAGGTCTCTCAGAGTTTTACTCTGCGGTGCTGAGGGCCTGGCAGCTGCTAAGGCCCATACGAGAAGGGGGTGTGTAGCCTGGGCAGTGGGTGTGGGAGGAGCCTATTTTCCACAACCCAGCCATCCCTTTGAGATCGGTTCAGTCTGCCACCCTGCAGAGGCAACTGATGGCAGGGGGTTTACGAAGGCTAGGTGACCTGAGACTGCTGGGAGAGGAGGGGTGGAAAACCCCGGAGGTCTTGGCGCAACAAACAGGAATAACGTCTCTTAGACTGTTGGAGAGATTCCTGGAGGAGGTCCAGGAGGCACTGTCTGAGCAGGTAAGGGGGGTGTTTGAGAGGCCAAAGGGAGAGGGGCCACCAATGTTTCCGCCACTGCAGGTGACGGCAGAGACTGGAGACTGGCAAGGGGGTCTGGAGGACTTGTTAGATTTTAACACTCCGAGCCTGGGGGAATTTGAGGGGGTGGGAGGTAAAGCTCTCTACAACCTCTGCGTTAAGGTTAGGAACATTAGAAGTCTAACAGGAGTGAAGGCACATCAGTGGCAGGGGGTATGTGGGGCGGAGAGTATGGTGGGTTTTAGATGGAGGGCGCTCTACAAACCCCCAGTACCAAAGAGGTCAGGGGACCTCCAGTGGAGGGTTCTTCATGGAGCCCTGGCCACTAACAGCTGGTTGGCACGGGTTGATCCGGGAGTCGGACAGGGGTGTCCTTTCTGTGTTATGAGAGAAACTGTGATTCATGTGTTTTCTGTGTGCACCAGGTTAATGCCATTAATGTCTCTGTTGGAATGTCTGTGTGACAGGTTGGGGGTGGTTTTTACTGTTGGGATGTTTATAATGGGATACAGGTATTCGAGTAAGGAGAAAGAAAAATGTGTTTTGTTGAATTTTCTGTTTGCTCAGGCAAAATTAGCTATTTGGCTAACAAGGAGAAACAGGGTCAAAGGTGGGGGGATAACAGACCCTTTACTATTGTTTAATGGGATGGTCTCTGCGCGCCTTAGGGTTGAGTTTGAGTTCTGTAAACTGATCAAATGTGTGGAGATGTTTGAGGAGATATGGTGTGTTGGGGGGGCTGTCTGTATTGCTGGGGAAGATGTTTTGGATATACGGTTGTAGGAGAGGGTATTGTTTTTTGTGTATGGTGATGTTGGTTTGTATCATGTGGTAGATGGAAAGGTGAGTATGGTACATGTATGCAGTACAGGATATATTTTTGTTTTTTTATTTTTAGGGGGGGGTGAGTGTTAAAGACAAAAAGTCAAAAGTCTCTCTCTCTCTCTCGCTCTCTCTCTCTCTCTCTCTCTCTCTCTCTCTCTCTCTCTCTCTCTCTCTCTCTCTCGCTCTCTCTCTCTCTCTCTCTCTCTCTCTCTCTCTCTCTCTCTCTCTCTCTCTCTCTCTCGCTCTCTCTCTCTCTCGCTCTCTCGCCCTCTCTCTCTCTCGCTCTCTCGCCCTCTCTCTCTCGCTTTCTCGCCCTCTCTCTCTCTCTCTCTCTCTCTCTCTCTCTCTCTCTCTCTCTCTCGCTCTCTCGCTCTCTCTCTCTCTCTCTCTCTCTCTCTCTCTCTCTCTCTCTCTCTCTCTCTCGCCGTCTCTCTCGCTCTCTCTCTCTCTCTCTCACTCTCTCGCTCTCTCGCCCTCTCGCTCGCTCTCTCGCTCGCTCTCTCGCTCTCGCTCTCTCTCTCTCTCTGTCTCTCTCTCTCGCTCTCTCGCTCTCTCTCTCTCACTCTCTCGCTCGCTCTCGCTCTCTCTCGCTCGCTCTCGCTCTCTCTCTCTCTCTCTCTCTGTCTGTATCTCTCTTTCTTTCTGTCTTTCACACCCCAGAGTGTTACTCGATACTCCAATCTCATTTTAGCTCTAATGGCTGCATACACTTCAGATTGAGGAAATTAAATCTGGTTTGCTGCGTTTTTTTCTGTGTTTTTTTGTGGGTGTCGCATTTATTCCCCATCATGCACTCTGATGATACATTTATTCCCCATCAAAATGACCTTTCTAAAATAATACCTCCGTGTTTCTGTTTCATCCTTCGATGTCCCCTCTTTCTGCTCAGGCAATGTTGCACTCTGATGATACCGAGTGTGTGTGGTTGTTTGTGTGTGTGTGTGTGAGTCTAATTGGTCCTTCCAGTGGGGTTCGTATAGCTCTCTACAGGGAAATCTACCTTAATAAACAGTATATGATTATTACATGTCCTTATTATCTTTATTGGATTTCCATTATCTTTGCAAAATGGTGTTTAATTTACAAAAGTTTTCATTTTTTTATCCCGTTATGAGAGACATGAAGGTGGATCATATAATCAGGAAATGGGATTGAAAATAGTTGATAAATACTACATGACCAAAAATATGTGGACACATGCTTGTCGAACATCTCATTCCAAAAATCATGGGCATTAATATGGAGATGGTCACCCCCTTTGCTGCTATAACAGCCTCCACTCTTCTGGGAAGGCTTTCCACCAGATGTTGGAACATTGCTGCTGGGATTTGCTTCCATTCAGCCACGAGCGCATTAGTGAGGTCGGGCACTGATGTTGGGCGATTAGGCCTGGCTCGCAGTCGGCATTCCAATTCATCCCAAAGGTGTTCGATGGGGTTGAGGTCAGGGCTCTGTTCAGACCAGTCAAGTTCTTCCACACCGAACTTGACAAACCATTTCTGTATGGACCACGCTTTGTGCACTGGGGCATTGTCATGCTGAAACAGGAAAGGGCCTTCTCCAAACTGTTGTCACAAAGTTGGAAGCACAGAATCTTCTAGAATGTCATTATATGCTGTAGCGTTAAGACTTCCCTTCACTGGAACGAAGTGACCTAGCCTGAACCATGAAAAACAGCCCCAGACCATTATTCCACCTCTAAATAACAATTTATTGTTCACATACACATATTTAGCAAATGTTATTGCGAGTTGTAGTGAAATGCATGTGTTCCTAAATCCATCAGTGCAGTAGTATCTAACAATACACAACAATAAACACAAATCTAAATGTAAAATATCAGGATGGCGGAGTCCGGAGTATAAATATATGTACGTGATGGAATGTATAGACGTTATAAACATAATGAACAGGAAGTGGATAGAATATGTAGTATATCTGAAGAATATGAATGATAGAATTGTGTATATATACAGCAATAGTTGAATAGGATGGACTTGACTAGAATACAGTATATACATATGAAATGAGTAAAACAGTATGTAAACATTATTAAAGTGTCCAGTGTTCCATTATTAAAATGAGCAGTGTTCCATGATTAAAGGGACTAGTGTTCCATTATTAAAGTGACCAGTGTTCCATTATTAAAGTGACCAGTGTTCCATTATTAAAGGGACCAGTGTTCCATTATTAAAGTGACTAGTGTTCCATTATTAAAGTGACCCGTGTTCCATTATTAAAGTGACCAGTATTCCATTATTAAAGGGACCAGTGTTCCATTATTAAAATGACCAGTGTTCCATTATTAAAGTGACCAGTGTTCCATTATTAAAGGGACCAGTGTTCCATTATTAAAGTGACCAGTGTTCCATTATTAAAGTGACCAGTGTTCCATTATTGAAGGGACTAGTGTTCCATTATTAAAGTGACCAGTGTTCCATTATTAAAGGGACCAGTGTTCCATTATTAAAGGGACTAGTGTTCCATTATTAAAGTGACCAGTGTTCCATTATTAAAGGGACCAGTGTTCCATTATTAAAGGGACCAGTGTTCCATTATTAAGGTGTCCAGTGTTCCATTATTAAAGTGACCAGTGTTCCCTTATTAAAGTGACCAGTGTTCCATTATTAAAATGACCAGTGTTCCATTATTAAAACGACCAGTGTTCCATTATAAACAGGACCAGTGTTCCATTATTAAAGTGACCAGTGTTCCATTATTAAAGTGACCAGTGTTCCATTATTAAAGGGACCAGTGTTCCATTATTAAAGGGACCAGTGTTCCATTATTATAGTGACCAATGTTCCATTATTAAAGTGACCAGTGTTCCATTATTAAAGGGACCAGTGTTCCATTATTATAGTGACCAATGTTCCATTATTAAAGGGACCAGTGTTCCATTATTAAAACGACCAGTGTTCCATTATAAACAGGACCAGTGTTCCATTATTAAAGTGACCAGGGTTCCATTATTAAAGTGACCAGTGTTCCATTATTAAAGGGACCAGTGTTCCATTATTAAAGTGACCAGTGTTCCATTATTAAAGGGACCAGTGTTCCATTATTAAAGGGACCAGTGTTCCATGATTATAGTGACCAGTGTTCCATTATTAAAGTGACCAGTGTTCCATTATTAAAGGGACTAGTGTTCCATTATTAAAGTGACCAGTGTTCCATTATTAAAGTGACCAGTGTTCCATTATTAAAGGGACTAGTGTTCCATTATTAAAGTGACCAGTGTTCCATTATTAAAGGGACCAGTGTTCCATTATTAAAGGGACCAATGTTCGATTATTAAAGTGACCAGTGTTCCATTATTAAAGTGACCAGTGTTCCATTATTAAAGTGACCAGTGTTCCATTGTTAAAGTGACCAGTGTTCCATTATTAAAGTGACCAGTGTTCCATTATTAAAGTGACCAGTGTTCCATTATTAACCCTGGACCCTGGACGGTTCCGACCTAGAATATGTGGACATCTATAAGTACCTAGGTGTCTGGCTAGACTGCAAACTCTCCTTCCAGACTCATATCAAACATCTCCAATCCAAAATCAAATCAAGAATCGGCTTTCTATTCCGCAACAAAGCCTCCTTCACTCACGCCGCCAAACTTACCCTAGTAAAACTGACTATCCTACCGATCCTCGACTTCGGCGATGTCATCTACAAAATAGCTTCCAATACTCTACTCAGCAAACTGGATGCAGTTTATCACAGTGCCATTCGTTTTGTTACTAAAGCACCTTATACAACCCACCACTGCGACCTGTATGCCCTAGTCGGCTGGCCCTCGCTACATGTTCGTCGTCAGACCCACTGGCTCCAGGTCATCTACAAGGCTATGCTAGGTAAAGTGCCGCCTTATCTCAGTTCACTGGTCACGATGGCTACACCCATCCGCAGCACGCGCTCCAGCAGGTGTATCTCACTGATCATCCCTAAAGCCAAAACCTCATTTGGACGCCTTTCCTTCCAGTTCTCTGCTGCCTGCGACTGGAACGAATTGCAAAAATCTCTGAAGTTGGAGACTTTTATCTCCCTCAACAACTTTAAAAATCTGCTATCCGAGCAGCTAACCGATCGCTGCAGCTGTACATAGTCCATCTGTAAACTACCCACCCAATTTACCTACCTCACCCCCCATACTGCTTTTATTTATTTACTTTTCTGCTCTTTTGCACACCAGTATCTCTTCTTGCACATGATCATCTGATGATTTATCACTCCAGTGTTAATCTGCTAAATTGTAATTATTCGATTCATTGCCTACCTCATGCCTTTTGCACACATTGTATATAGATTCTCTTTTTTTCTTTTCTACCATGTTATTGACTTGTTTATTGTTTACTCCATGTGTAACTCTGTGTTGTCTGTTCACACTGCTATGCTTTATCTTGGCCAGGTCGCAGTTGCAAATGAGAACTTGTTCTCAACTAGCCTACCTGGTTAAATAAAGGTGAAATAAAAAAATTAAATTAAATTAAATTAAAGTGACCAATGTTCCATTATTAAAGGGACCAGTGTTCCATTATTAAAGTGACCAGTGTTCCATTATTAAAGTGACCAGTGTTCCATTATTAAAGTGACCAGTGTTCCATTATTAAAGTGACCAGTGTTCCATTATTAAAGTGACCAGTGATTCCATGTCTATGTACATGGGGCAGCAGCCTCTAAGGTGCAGGGGTGGTATCTGGCTAGTGACATTGACTAAGTTCACTGAGCACATACCCTTGTAGTGCCCCTTTTGTTGAGGATCAGCATAGTGGAGGTGTTGTTTCCTACCTTCACCACCTGGGGGCGGCCCGTCAGGAAGTCCAGGACCCAGTTGCACAGGGTGGGGTTCAGACCCAGGGCCCCGAGCTTAATGATGAGTTTGGACTGTACTATGGTGTTGAATGCTGAGCTGTAGTCAATGAACAGCATTCTGACGTAGGTATTCCTCTTGTCCAGATGGGATAGGGCAGTTTGCAGTGCGATGGTAATTGCATCGTCTATGGATCTATTGGAGTGGTATGCAAATTGAAGTGGGTCTAGGGTGTCATTTAAGGTAGAGGGTATATGATCCTTAACTAGCCTCTCAAAGCACTTCATGATGACAGAGGTGAGTGCTACGAGCAGGAGTCATTTAGTTCAGTTACCTTTGCTTTCTTGGATACAGGAACAATGGTTGACATGTTGAGGACAGCAGACTAGGATAGCGAGAGATTGAATATGTCTGTAAACACTCCAGTCAGCTGGTCTGCGCATTGCTCTGAGGACGCGGCAAGTGATGCCGGTTAACACTCATAAACGTCTTACTTACGTCGGCCACGGAGAACGAGAGGCTCCTCGGACTGTGTTATCCTTAAAGCGGACGAAGAAAGTGTTTAGCTTGTCCGGGAGCAAGACGTCGTGGCTGGTTTTCCCTTTGTAATCTGTGATTGTCTGGCGTCCCTGTCACATACGTCTCGTATCTGAGCCGTTGAATTACGACTCCATTTTGTCTCTGTCCTGAAGTTTTGCCTGTTTGATTGTCTTACGGAGGGTATAACTGCACTGTTTGTATTCAACCATATTCCCAGTCACCTTGCCCTGGTTAAATGCGATGGATTGCGCTTTCTGTTTTGCGCAAATGCTGCCACCTATCCACGGTTTCTGGTTTGGGTAGGTTTTAATAGTCACAGTGGGAACAACATCCCTTATACACTTCCTGATGAACTCAGTCACCGTGTCAGTGTTATTCTCAGAGACTACCCGGAACATATCCCAGTCTGCGTGATCAAAACAATCTCGAAGCATGGACTCCGATTGGTCAGACCAGTGTTGTATAGACCTTAGCACGGGTACTTCCTGTTTGAGTTTCTGCGTATAGGAAGGGAGGAGCAGAATGGAGTTGTGATCTCCGAAGGGAGGGTGGGGAAGGGCCTTTTAGCCATCACGGAAGGGAGAGTAACAATGGTCGAGTGTTGATGAAGTCTGAGTACTACAGCCAATGTGTTGATAGAATTGCGGTAGCGTTTTCCTCATGTTTGCTTTGTTAAAGTCCCCAGCTACAATAAATGCAGCCTCAGGATATTCCGGTTTCCAGTTTGCACAAAGTCGAGTGATGTTCCATGGGGGCCGTCGTGGTATCGGCTTGAGGGGGAATATACACGGCTGTGACTATAACCAAAGAAAATTATCTTGGGAGGTAATTCGGTCGGCATTTGATTGTGAGGTATTCTAGGTCGGGTGAACATAATGACTTGAGTTTATGTACGTTATCACAATCTCACCATGAGTAGTTAATCATAAAACATACACCACCTCCTCTCTTCTTCCCGGAGAGTTCTTTATTCCTGTCTGAGTTATGTACTGAGAACCCAGCTGGCTGTATGGACGGGGACAGTATATCTGGAGAGTCCATGATTCCGTGAAACAGAGTACGTTACAGTGCCTGATGTATCTCTGGAAGTAGATCCTCGCAGGTAGCGTTCTCCTGACATCCACCAAACCTAGATTCTTCCGTCAGGATGCCAGTTGGTGAAGCGTGATTCATCACTCCAGAGAACGCGTTTCCACTTCTCCAGAGTCCAATGGTGGCGAGCTTGACACCATTCCAGCTAACGCTTGGCATTGCGCATGGTGATCTTAGGCTTGTGTTCGTCTGCTCGGCCACAGAAAGCCATGGTGTTTCAACAGTCTCAGGTTGGAGTTCTTTACTGTCATGTTGTTATAAACAGTTATAACAGTCTCAGGTTGGAGTTCTTTACTGTCATGTTGTTATAAACAGTTATAACAGTCTCAGGTTGGAGTTCTTTGTTGTTATAAACAGTTATAACAGTCTCAGGTTGGAGTTCTTTACTGTCATGTTGTTATAAACAGTTATAACAGTCTCAGGTTGGAGTTCTTTACTGTCATGTTGTTATAACAGTCTCAGGTTGGAGTTCTTTACTGTCATGTTGTTATAACAGTCTCAGGTTGGAGTTCTTTACTGTCATGTTGTTATAACAGTCTCAGGTTGGAGTTCTTTACTGTCATATTGTTATAACAGTCTCAGGTTGGAGTTCTTTACTGTCATGTTGTTATAACAGTCTCAGGTTGGAGTTCTTTACTGTCATGTTGTTATAACAGTCTCAGGTTGGAGTTCTTTACTGTCATGTTGTTATAACAGTCTCAGGTTGGAGTTCTTTACTGTCATGTTGTTATAACAGTCTCAGGTTGGAGTTCTTTACTGTCATGTTGTTATAACAGTCTCAGGTTGGAGTTCTTTACTGTCATGTTGTTATAACAGTCTCAGGTTGGAGTTCTTTACTGTCATGTTGTTATAACAGTCTCAGGTTGGAGTTCTTTACTGTCATGTTGTTATAAACAGTCTCAGGTTGGAGTTCTTTACTGTCATGTTGTTATAAACAGTCTCAGGTTGGAGTTCTTTACTGTCATGTTATAAACAGTTATAAACAGTCTCAGGTTGGAGTTCTTTACTGTCATGTTGTTATAACCATCTCAGGTTGGAGTTCTTTACTGTCATGTTGTTATAAACAGTCTCAGGTTGGAGTTCTTTACTGTCATGTTGTTATAACAGTCTCAGGTTGGAGTTCTTTACTGTCATGTTGTTATAACAGTCTCAGGTTGGAGTTCTTTACTGTCATGTTGTTATAACAGTCTCAGGTTGGAGTTCTTTACTGTCATGTTGTTATAACAGTCTCAGGTTGGAGTTCTTTACTGTCATGTTGTTATAACAGTCTCAGGTTGGAGTTCTTTACTGTCATGTTATAAACAGTTATAAACAGTCTCAGGTTGGAGTTCTTTACTGTCATGTTGTTATAAACAGTTTAAACTGTTTCAAGTTGTAATTCTAAGAGTATCTTACCTCCTCTAGGGATATTTTCTGTCGATGTGTGAATGAAAAAACGATGATGTGAGAATTAGCTGGCCCGTCAATAAATCTGATTTCCATTTGCAGCTACTCTTAGACCTTAGACCCAAAGTAATATGGACTGAACCTCATTTTGACTTGAGAGAGGGATGTGTAGAAATGGAATTTGAAGAGAGAGAAATGTGAGATGTCACTTGTGTTACCATGGTGTTGTGTGTCATGATACCATGGTGTTGTGTGTTATGTTACCGTGGTGTTGTGTGTCATGATACCATGGTGGTGTGTGTTATGTTACCGTGGTGTGTTTCTGTCAAGCAGGTGAAGTGCTGTAAGTACTGGCCGGACGACACAGAGATCTACAGAGACATCAAGGTGACGCTCATAGAGACGCAGCTACTGTCAGAGTACGTCATACGGACCTTCGCTGTCGAGAAGGTGAGACTGGCTACTACTAATACATTACACACTTTCACACTTTCGCACACACGCATACTGTCACGATCGTTGAAATGAGTGGACCAAGGCGCAGCGTGCGTAGAGTTCCACATATTTTAATAAATTGAAACTCACCAAACAAAACAAACAAGCACAAACTAAACGTGATGTTCTGGGCTGCTCACAGGCAGCTACACAAAAACAAGATCCCACAAACTAACGGTGGAAAAAAGGCTGTCTAAGTATGATCCCCAATCAGAGACAACGATAGACAGCTGCCTCTGATTGAGAACCATACCAGGCCAAACACAAAGAAATAGAAAACATAGAAATAAAGAAACTAGAATGCCCACCCTAATCACCCCCTGGCCTAACCAAAATAGAGAATAAAAGCCTCTCTATGGCCAGGGCGTGACACATACACTCTCACACATACACACACACACACACATACTCACTCTCACACACCCTCACACACTCTCACACACACACACACACTCTCTCACACACTCTCACACACCCACACACACACTCTCACACATACACACACACACACACACATACTCACTCTCACACACCCACACACACACTCTCACACACACACACACACACACACACACACACACACACACACACACACACACACACACACACACACACACACACACACACACACACACACACACACACACACACACACACACACACACACACACACACACACAGACTGTGAAGAATGTGAAACTGCTACTACATACAATAATTACATTACTACAGCTCTGTTCCCATATCCACCACTACCATTACTATGTAGAATACAGCTATGTATTGGACATGCATTTAATATGCTAGTGGGGATGATGTTGTTTGAATACCTCTCTCTGTGGACAACGGTGTCCTGTTGAACACACAGGACTAGAGGGAGACAGGCCATGTTAACAGAATAGAGAGAGCTGGGTGAAGATACTGATGCTAATCGAACACAATGCTGGCTGGGTTGCACAGCGCCGGTTCTCTAAGGAACAGAAGTTCAGAAGTTGATTGAAGTCCAGTGTATTTGACTGTATGTTGTTTCCTCCCTCCTCCAGAGAGGAGCCCATGAGATCCGGGAGATCCGTCAGTTCCACTTCACAGGGTGGCCGGACCACGGGGTGCCCTACCACGCTACCGGCCTCCTGGGCTTCGTACGTAGGGTGAAGGCCAAGACACTCACCATCGCTGGACCCATGGTCATCCACTGCAGGTGGGAATGTCTGGAGGGACTCTGTCTCCTCTCTGTCTCCTCTCTATCTTGTCTCTGTCTCTGTCTTCTGTCTCCTCTCTATCTCCTCGCTATCTTTTCTCTATCTTCTCTCTGTCTCCTCTCTGTCTCCTCTCTGTCTCCTCTCTGTCTCCTCTCTGTCTCCTCTCTGTCTCCTCTCTATCTTGTCTCTGTCTCTGTCTTCTGTCTCCTCTCTATCTCCTCGCTATCTTTTCTCTATCTTCTCTCTGTCTCCTCTCTGTCTTCTCTCTGTCTCCTCTCTGTCTCCTCTCTGTCTCCTCTCTATCTCCTCTCTATCTTCTGTCTGTCTCTTCTCTATCTTCTCTCTATCTCCTCTCTGTCTCCTCTCTGTCTCCTCTCTGTCTTCTCTCTGTCTCCTCTCTGTCTCCTCTCTGTCTCCTCTCTATCTCCTCTCTATCTTCTGTCTGTCTCTTCTCTATCTTCTCTCTATCTCCTCTCTGTCTCCTCTCTGTCTCCTCTCTGTCTCCTCTCTGTCTTCTCTCTGTCTCCTCTCTGTCTCCTCTCTATCTTCTGTCTGTCTCTTCTCTATCTTCTCTCTATCTTCTCTCTGTCTCCTCTCTGTCTCCTCTCTGTCATATCTCTGTCTTTATCTCTCAATGTCTCTGCTTCTTCTCTGGGCCCAATCCTAACTGGAGATGGGTTTTTCATATAAAACCATTCATTGATGTCAATGAGATTTTACCTCAAGACGGCCATCTACCTCTCTCTTTTCCTCCCTCCTACTGTCTTCCCCCTCTCCCTCTTTGTCTCTCTCCCTCCCTGCTACCTCTTTTCCCCTGCTTGCTCTCTCTCTCTCTCTCTCGCTTTCCATCACTCGCTCTCTCTCTCTATCCCTCCTACCCCACTCCACCCTTTCTCTCTCTCTCTCTCTCCCTTTCTCTCTGCCTCTAGTGCGGGGGCGGGCCGAACAGGCTGTTTCATAGTGATTGACATCATGCTGGACATGGCAGAGAGAGAGGGCGTGGTGGACATCTATAACTGCGTCAGAGAGCTGCGCTCCAGGAGGGTCAACATGGTGCAGACAGAGGTACAGTACTGACAGACAGACAGACAGCAGTACAGACAGAGGTACAGTACTGACAGACAGACAGACAGCAGTACAGACAGACAGACAGACAGCAGTACTGACAGACAGACAGACAGCAGTACAGACAGACAGACAGCAGTACAGACAGACAGACAGACAGACAGACAGACAGACAGACAGACAGACAGACAGACAGACAGACAGACAGACAGACAGACAGACAGACAGACAGACAGACAGACAGACAGACAGACAGACAGACAGCAGTACTGACAGACAGACAGACAGACAGACAGACAGCAGTACAGACAGACAGACAGACAGACAGACAGACAGACAGACAGACAGACAGACAGACAGACAGACAGACAGACAGACAGACAGACAGACAGACAGACAGACAGACAGCAGTACAGACAGACAGACAGACAGACAGACAGACAGACAGACAGACAGACAGACAGACAGACAGACAGACAGACAGACAGTTCTGCTGTGGGACACACCGTGTTCTACATTATCATCATAATAATGGATTTCTATAGTGATGTCTAAGTTGTTCAAGGTGTTTCACAATGTAGCCTCTCAGGACTATAGGTAGGTGTACGATTATCACTGTCAAGACGCCCAGTCTGTTATGGCACCTGTGATAACGAAGTCACTGGTTCAATCCCCAGCCCAGATGTTCAGTAGGAATGGTGGAAACTCACCTCATCCACAACCGACATGGGTTCAGAAGGATATAAAGTCATATAAAACACCATCACCTATTTTACACCAAAAACTAAAATGTGCATTACATTGAGGCTAACGCTCTCAATAACAAATACTATCTCTTGTTCTCCTTAAAGACACTGAGAAGGAGGACAAGCTCACTCTAATCCAGATCACTCAACCCCATAACCCCACAACATCCACCCCCCTCCAGCCACCCACCCACCCAGCCAGCCACCCACCCACCCACCCACCCACCCACCCACCCACCCACCCACCCACCCACCCACCCAACCAGCTAGCCAGCCACCCACCCAGCCAGCCAGCCAGCCAGCCAGCCAGCCACCCACCCACCCACCCACCCAACCAGCTAGCCAGCCACCCACCCAGCCAGCCAGCCAGCCACCCACCCACCCACCCACCCACCCACCCACCCACCCAACCAGCTAGCCAGCCACCCACCCAGCCAGCCACCCACCCACCCACCCACCCACCCACCCACCCAACCAGCTAGCCAGCCACCCACCCACCCACCCAGCCACCCAGCCAGCCAGCCACCCACCCACCCACCCACCCAGCCAGCCAGCCAGCCAGCCACCCACCCACCCACCCACCCACCCACCCAGCCAGCCAGCCACCCACCCACCCACCCAGCCAGCCAGCCAGCCAGCCAGCCAGCCAGCCAGCCACCCAGCCAGCCAGCCAGCCAGCCAGCCAGCCACCCACCCAGCCAGCCAGCCAACCACCCACCCACCCACCCACCCAGCCAGCCAGCCAGCCAGCCACCCAGCCAGCCAGCCACCCACCCACCCACCCACCCACCCACCCAACCAGCTAGCCAGCCACCCACCCAGCCAGCCACCCACCCACCCACCCACCCAGCCACCCAGCCAGCCAGCCACCCACCCCCCCACCCACCCACCCAGCCAGCCACCCACCCGCCCACCCACCCACCCACCCACCCACCCAACCAGCTAGCCAGCCACCCACCCAGCCAGCCAGCCACCCACCCAGCCACCCAGCCAGCCACCCACCCGCCCACCCACCCACCCACCCAACCAGCTAGCCAGCCACCCACCCACCCAGCCAGCCACCCACCCACCCAGCCAGCCAGCCAGCCAGCCAGCCACCCAGCCAGCCACCCACCCACCCACCCACCCAACCAGCTAGCCAGCCACCCACCCAGCCAGCCACCCCCCCACCCACCCACCCACCCAGCCAGCCAGCCACCCACCCCCCCACCCACCCACCCAACCAGCCACCCAGCCACCCACCCACCCACCCAGCCACCCAGCCAGCCAGCCAGCCACCCACCCAACCAGCCAGCCAGCCAGCCAGCCAAGTAGACAGCCATGACTTCAGGCTTGATGTAAACCAGTTGTGAAGTGACATTTTTTGAGATGAACGCTCCCGCTGTCACTTTTGTACCAATCCCTGTGACACTCTAAGGTCAATGACACGACACGCGATGATGTCATCGGTTAAGGAACAACAGGGTTCTATTGGTGTTTAGAATCACCAAGTGGTTAGCCTGAGTGTTCTATTCTGACCTTTTGACCTTACGGTTCCGTAGACATGGTGGGGGAGACATGGTGACTAAACATCACTAATGATTCTAAGACAGGTATTTACGGTTCCGTAGACATGGGGGGGGGGGGACATGGTGACTAAACATCACTAATGATTCTAAGACAGGTATTTACGGTTCCGTAGACATGGGGGGGGGGGACATGGTGACTAAACATCACTAATGATTCTAAGACAGGTATTTACGGTTCCGTAGACATGGGGGGGGGGGGGACATGGTGACTAAACATCACTAATGATTCTAAGACAGGTATTTACGGTTCCGTAGACATGGGGGGGGGGAGACATGGTGACTAAACATCACTAATGATTCTAAGACAGGTATTTACGGTTCCGTAGACATGGGGGGGGGGGACATGGTGACTAAACATCACTAATGATTCTAAGACAGGTATTTACGGTTCCGTAGACATGGGGGGGGGGGGACATGGTGACTAAACATCACTAATGATTCTAAGACAGGTATTTACGGTTCCGTAGACATGGTGGGGGGGACATGGTGACTAAACATCACTAATGATTCTAAGACAGGTATTTACGGTTCCGTAGACATGGTGGGGGGGACATGGTGACTAAACATCACTAATGATTCTAAGACAGGTATTTACGGTTCCGTAGACATGGTGGGGGGGACATGGTGACTAAACATCACTAATGATTCTAAGACAGGTATTTACGGTTCCGTAGACATGGTGGGGGAGACATGGTGACTAAACATCACTAATGATTCTAAGACAGGTATTTACGGTTCCGTAGACATGGTGGGGGGGACATGGTGACTAAACATCACTAATGATTCTAAGACAGGTATTTACGGTTCCGTAGACATGGGGGGGGGGACATGGTGACTAAACATCACTAATGATTCTAAGACAGGTATTTACGGTTCCGTAGACATGGTGGGGGGGACATGGTGACTAAACATCACTAATGATTCTAAGACAGGTATTTACGGTTCCGTAGACATGGGGGGGGGGGACATGGTGACTAAACATCACTAATGATTCTAAGACAGGTATTTACGGTTCCGTAGACATGGTGGGGGGGACATGGTGACTAAACATCACTAATGATTCTAAGACAGGTATTTACGGTTCCGTAGACATGGTGGGGGGGACATGGTGACTAAACATCACTAATGATTCTAAGACAGGTATTTACGGTTCCGTAGACATGGTGGGGGGGACATGGTGACTAAACATCACTAATGATTCTAAGACAGGTATTTTAACTTTACCTGAAGTTCAGTTGCACTAATATGTCAACAACAACAACAACAAAACAAATTGTTTATTGCACACATGAATTTCCAAAGACACACCAGGACCCGGTTTCCCAAAAGCACCCTGGGCCCGGTTTCCCAAAAGCACCCTGGGCCCGGTTTCCCAAAAGCAGCCTGGGCCCGGTTTCCCAAAAGCAACCTGGGCCCGGTTTCCCAAAAGCATCATTAGGTTTTTTGTAGGAACATTGTTAAATCTACGAGCTGTTTCCCAAAAAAACATAGTTGTTAACGTTGCACTTGTAGTTCAGGGTTGTGGGTTCGACTCCCACGCGGGGGACCAGAAAATGTACACGCTCACTACTGTAAGTCGCGCTGGATAAAATCGTCTGCGAAACGACTAACGTGTAAAATGCTTGTATTCTGACGCCTCAGACATCTCTAGAACAGCTAATTGAGTCTTTAGATGTTTGTTTTTTTTGCCCTCCCGCGTCACTTTATACGCACAAGATCTCCGCTAAACATAGAAATCAAAATGTTTATCTGTCTCTCTGTGACCTCTGAAAACATCGGAAACAAAGTTGACTACAAAATACAAAGTTACAAATGTCTTTGCAAAATGTTACAAACAAGGGGAGACGTATAAAAAGACACTTAAAATGAAAACTGAGATGACTGCATCATTTATTTTTTATAGGCCTATTTCAATCAATGCAGTTCTATGTTGTCTCTTTCTATGCCTTAGACTGACCAGGTGAAGCCAAGTGATTCCTTATTGATGTCACTTTTTAAATCCCCTTCAATCAATGTAGGTGAAGGATTTTTATGCCTTGAGACATGGATTGTGTATGTGGAGGGTGAATGGGGTTAAGACGAAAGATTTACGTGCCTTTGGTAGTTGGCCAACCAGTTTGAGTTTGTCAAGAACTGCAACACTGCTGGGGGGTTTTTTACACGCTCAACAGTTTCCCGTGTGTATCAAGAATGGTTCACCACCCAAAGGACAACCAGGTAATGTATGGGAAGCATTGGAGTCAACATGGGCCAGCATCCCTGTGGAACGATTTCGACACCTTGTAGAGTCCATGTTCTGAGGGTGAAAGGTGGTGCAATTTAATATTTTACGAAGATGTTCCTAATGTTTTGTGCACTCAGTGTATTTCATGATGTTCAACCTAACTAACATGTTCTTATTTATTTAACTCTGCAAGTCAGTTAAGAACAAATTCTTTTTTACAATGACGGCCTACCGGGGAACAGTGGGTTAACTGCCTTGTTCACAAGCAGAATGACAGATTTTATTTTTTTTCCCTTATCAGCTCAGGGATTCGATCCAGCAACCTTTCAGTTACTGTGCGTTATTATAGGGCATAAGCATCAGAATAAGCCACCTCAATATTTGCAACCGTGATTGGTAATATCTCTCTAGGAGCTGATCCGTCAGTATTGGGAAATCATTTCCCATGTTAAAGGTCAGATTTGAATGTAGAAAACTGATCCATTGTCAGTTGTGTGAAATAATTCTCAGGTTAAAGGTCAGATTTGAATGTAGAAAAATGATCCATTGTCAGTTGTGTGAAATAATTCTCATGTTAAAGGTCAGATTTGAATGTAGAAAACTGATCCATTATCAGTTGTGTGAAATAATTCTCATGTTAAAGGTCAGATTTGAATGTAGAAAACTGATCTGAGAGCAGCGCTCCCTTTCTTTCCATCCTGTCAGAATCAACAGTACGCCTCAACGACACACTTAGTGAACCTTCTCTCAGTGGGGTGTTCTGGGAAAAAACAGGATACAACTTCGGCCGTTGTAGGAAAGAGGCATTGCTTAAAAAAAAAAAACAGTCAGAAGTCTAAGTTTCCATGGAAACCGGACCCGTGCCAAAGAACTAAAACACCTGCGAGGGATAAACACGCACACCCCACACCCGAATCCCCCCTCCACACACCCACACACTCTGTGAAGGTCGGTGAGCTGGAGGAGTGTTTGTCCGTCAGTCATTTGTTCTCCAGTTGCTGAAGTCCCGATCGGCACGTCGTCATCTCTGAAACATTTACCCGTTAAATCCGATGACGCCTGTGATTTAAAAGGAATTAGGGTGAAATGATGCATTCAGCTCCACTATGGGATGACTCCCTGTTCAGTCCTTCAGTAGCAAACCTAACGCTACACAACGCTACACAACGCCAGCCTGGCATAAAGCTGGCAGCAGCCATGAGCTCTCCCTGGATGATGTCACCCACCCTCATCGTTGAGCTAAACCTGCTCGTTTACAAGCCAGTAAAAATATTTTATTATTCTCTTATTGTCTAACTTCTGCCAGCCTGTCTCCAGCTTCAGCAGCTGTGAAAAGAGACTGGGTGTTCTCTCTCTCTCTCTCTCTCTCTCTCTCTCTCTCTCTCTCTCTCTCTCTCTCTCTCTCTCTCATGACACACATCAACCCCATCATCCCAGACACCCTGGACCCACTACAATTCGCATACCGTCCCAACAGATCCACAGACGACGCAATCTCAATTGCACTTCACACTGTCCTCTCCCACCTGGACAAGAGAGGAAACTATGTGAGAATGCTGTTCATTGACTACAGCTTAGCGTTCTACACCATAGTCCCCTCCAAGCTCATCACCAAGCTGGGGACCCTGGGACTGAACCCTTCCATCTGCCGACACCAGGTGGTGAGGGTAGGCAACAACACATCTGCCACGCTGATCCTCAACTCAGGGGTGTGTCCTCAGTCCCCTCCTGTACTCCCTGTTCACCCACGACTGCGTGGCCGGGCACGGCTCCAACACCATCATTAGGTTTTGCTGACGATACGACGGTGGTAGGCCTAATCACCGACGATGATGAGACAGCCTATAGGGAGGAGGTCAGTGACCTGGCAGTGTGGTGCCAGGACAACAACCTCTCCCTCAATGTCAGCAAGATAAAGGAGCTGATTGTGGACAGCAGGAAACGGAGGGGCTGAGCATGCCCTCATCCACATTTAGTGGACTACTCAGTACTATGTTGAAGCACCTTTGGCAGTGATTACAGCCTTGAGTCTTCTTGTTTATGACGCTACAAGCTTGGCACACCAGTGTTTGGGAGTTTCTCCCATTATTCTCTGCAGATCCTCTCAAACTCTGTCAGGTTGGATGGGGAGTGTCGCTGAACCGCTATTTTTAGGTCTCTCCAGAGATGTTCGAGTCCAGGCTCTGGCTGGGCCACTCAAGGACATTCAGAGACTTGCCCCGAAGCCACTCCTGCGGTGTCTTGGCTGTGTGCTTAGGGTTGTTGTCCTGCTGGAAGGTCAATCTTCGCCCCAGTCTGAGGTCCTGAGCACTCTGAAGCAGGTTTTCATCAAGGTTCTCTCTGTACTTTGCTCCATTCATCTTTCCTTCGATCCTGACTAGTCTCCCAGTTCCTGTCGCTGAAAAACATCCCCACAGCATGATGCTGCCACCACCATGCTTCACCGTAGGGATGGTGCCAGGTTTCCTCCAGACGTGACGCTTGGCATTCAGGCCAAAGAGTTGAATATTGGTTTCATCAGACCAGAGAATCTTGTTTCTCATGGTCTGAGAGACTTTAGGTGCCTTTTGGCAAACTCTAAGCGGAATGTCTTATGCCTTTTACTGAGGAGTGGCTTCCGTCTGGCCACTCTACCATAAAGGCCTGATTGATGGAGTGCTGCAGAGATGGTTGTCCTTCTGGAAGGTTCTCCCTTCTCCACAGAGGAACTCTGGAGAACCTGACCATCAGGTTCTTGGTCACCTCCCTGACCAAGGCCCCTTTCCCCCAAATGCTCAGTTTGGCCAGGTGACCGGCTTGGTGGTTCTAAACTTCTTCAATTTAAGAATTATGGAGGCCACTGTGTTCTTGGGGACCTTCAATGCTGCAGAAATGTTTTGGTACCCTTCCCCAGATCTGTGCCTCGACACAGTCCTGTCTGAGCTCTACGGACAATTCTTTCGACCTCATGGCTTTTTTTTTTGCTCTGACATGCACTGCCAACTGTGGGACCTTATATAGACAGGTGTGTGCCTTTCCAAATCATGCCAAATCAATTGAACTTACCACAGGTGAACTCCAATCAAGTTGTAGAAACATCTCAAGGATGATCAATGGAAACAGGATGCACCTGAGCTCAATTTAGAGTCTCATAGCAAAGGGTCTGAATACTTATGTAAATAAGGTATTTCAGTTAATTTTTTTATAAATTTGCTAAAAAATAAAAAATAAACGGTTTTCGCTTTGTCATTATGGGGTATTGTGTGTATATTTATAAGGGAAAAAATATTGTATCATTTTTAGAATAAGGCTGTAACATCCTCTCAGACAAAACCCACACACATTCACATACACTAAATATCCACACACAACACACATACAGACATAACACAAATACACATAAACACACACTTTTCTACTCTCCCTGTATATAGCTCCACATTGATCTGGTACTGGTACTCCCTGTATATAGCTCCATATTGAACTGGTACTCCCTGTATATAGCTCCACATTGATCTGGTACTGGTACTCCCTGTATATAGCTCCACATTGATCTGGTACTGGTACTTCCTGTATATAGCTCCACATTGATCTGGTACTCCCTGTATATAGCTCCACATTGATCTGGTACTGGTACTCCCTGTATATAGCTCCACATTGATCTGGTATTGGTACTCCCTGTATATAGCTCCACATTGATCTGGTACTGGTACTTCCTGTATATAGCTCCACATTGATCTGGTACTCCCTGTATATAGCTCCACATTGATCTGGTACTGGTACTCCCTGTATATAGCTCCACATTGATCTGGTACTGGTACTCCCTGTTTATAGCTCCACATTGATCTGGTACTCCCTGTATATAGCTCCACATTGATCTGGTACTCCCTGTATATACAGTGAGGGAAAAAAGTATTTGATCCCCTGCTGATTTTGTACGTTTGCCTACTGACAAAGAAATTATCAGTCTATAATTTTAATGGTAGGTTTATTTGAACAGTGAGAGACAGAATAACAACAAAAATATCCAGAAAAACGCATGTCAAAAATGTTATAAATTGATTTGCATTTTAATGAGGGAAATAAGTATTTGACCCCCTCTCAATCAGAAAGATTTCTGGCTCCCAGGTGTCTTTCATACAGGTAACGAGCTGAGATTAGGAGCACACTCTTAAAGGGAGTGCTACTAATCTCAGTTTCTTACCTGTATAAAAGACACCTGTCCACAGAAGCAATCAATCAATCAGATTCCAAACTCTCCACCATGGCCAAGACCAAAGAGCTCTCCAAGGATGTCAGGGACAAGATTGTAGATCTACACAAGGCTGGAATGGGCTACAAGACCATTGCCAAGCAGCTTGGTGAGAAGGTGACAACAGTTGGTGCGATTATTCGCAAATGGAAGAAACACAAAATAATTGTCAAACTCCCTTGGCCTAGGGCTCCATGCAAGATCTCACCTCATGGAGTTGCAATGATCATGCGAATGGTGAGGAATCAGCCCAGAACTACACAGGAGGATCTTGTCAATGATCTCAAGGCAGCTGGGACCATAGTCACCAAGAAAACAATTGGTAACACACTACGCCGTGAAGGACTGAAATCCTGCAGCGCCCGCAAGGTCCCCTGCTCAAGAAAGCACATATACATGCCCGTCTGAAGTTTGCCAATGAACATCTGAATGATTCAGAGGACAACTGGGTGAACGTGTTGTGGTCAGACGAGACCAAAATTGAGTTCTTTGGCATCAACTCAACTTGCCGTGTTTGGAGGAGGAGGAATGCTGCCTATGACCCCAAGAAACCATCCCCACCGTCAAACATGGAGGTGGAAACATTATGCTTTGGGGGTGTTTTTCTGCTAAGGGGACAGGACAACTTCACCGCATCAAAGGGACGATGGACGGGGCCATGTGCCGTCAAATCTTGGGTGAAAACCTCCTTCCCTCAGCCAGGGTATTGAAAATGGGTCGTGGATGGGTATTCCAGCATGACAATGACCCAAAACACACGGCCAAGGCAACAAAGGAGTGGCTCAAGAAAAAGCACATTAAGGTCCTGGAGTGGCCTAGCCAGTCTCCAGACCTTAATCCCATAGAAAATCTGTGGAGGGAGCTGAAGGTTCGAGTTGCCAAACGTCAGCCTCGAAACCTTAATGACTTGAAGAAGATCTGCAAAGAGGAGTGGGACAAAATCCCTCCTGAGATGTGTGCAAACCTGGTGGCCAACTACAAGAAACGTCTGACCTCTGTGATAGCCAACAAGGGTTTTGCCACCAAGTACTAAGTCATGTTTTGCAGAGGGGTCAAATACTTATTTCCCTCATTAAAATGCAAATCAATTTATAAAATTTTTGACATGCGTTTTTCTGGATTTTTTTGTTGATATTCTGTCTCTCACTGTTCAAATAAACCTACCATTAAAATTACAGACTGATCATTTCAATGTCAGTGGGCAAACGAACAAAATCAGCAGGGGATCAAATACTTTTTTCCCTCACTGTAGCTCCACATTGATCTGGTATTGGTACTTCCTGTATATAGCTCCACATTGATCTAGTACTTGTACTCCCTGTATATAGCTCCACATTGATCTGGTACTCCCTGTATATAGCTCCACATTGATCTGGTATTGGTACTTCCTGTATATAGCTCCACATTGATCTAGTACTTGTACTCCCTGTATATAGCTCCACATTGATCTGGTATTGGTACTTCCTGTATATAGCTCCACATTGATCTGGTACTGGTACTCCCTGTATATAGCTCCACATTGATCTGGTACTCCCTGTATATAGCTCCACATTGATCTGGTACTCCCTGTATATAGCTCCACATTGATCTGGTATTGGTACTTCCTGTATATAGCTCCACATTGATCTGGTACTGGTACTCCCTGTATATAGCTCCACATTGATCTGGTACTCCCTGTATATAGCTCCACATTGATCTGGTACTTCCTGTATATAGCTCCACATTGATCTGATATTGGTACTTCCTGTATATAGCTCCACATTGATCTAGTACTGGTACTCCCTGTATATAGCTCCACATTGATCTGGTACTCCCTGTATATAGCTCCACATTGATCTGGTACTGGTACTTCCTGTATATAGCTCCACATTGATCTGGTACTGGTACTCCCTGTATATAGCTCCACATTGATCTGGTACTCCCTGTATGTAGCTCTACATTGATCTGGTACTGGTACTTCCTGTATATAGCTCCACATTGATCTGGTATTGGTACTTCCTGTATATAGCTCCACATTGATCTAGTACTGGTACTCCCTGTATATAGCTCCACATTGATCTGGTACTCCCTGTATATAGCTCCACATTGATCTGGTACTGGTACTTCCTGTATATAGCTCCACATTGATCTGGTACTGGTACTTCCTGTATATAGCTCCACATTGATCTGGTACTGGTACTTCCTGTATATAGCTCCACATTGATCTGGTACTCCCTGTATATAGCTCCACATTGATCTGGTACTCCCTGTATATAGCTCCACATTGATCTGGTACTGGTACTTCCTGTATATAGCTCCACATTGATCCGGTATTGGTACTCCCTGTATATAGCTCCACATTGATCTGGTACTGGTACTCCCTGTATATAGCTCCACATTGATCTGGTACTGGTACTCCCTGTATATAGCTCCACATTGATCTGGTACTCCCTGTATATAGCTCCACATTGATCTGGTACTCCCTGTATATAGCTCCACATTGATCTGGTACTGGTACTCCCTGTATATAGCTCCACATTGATCTGGTACTCCCTGTATATAGCTCCACATTGATCTGGTACTCCCTGTATATAGCTCCACATTGATCTGGTACTCCCTGTATATAGCTCCACATTGATCTGGTACTCCCTGTATATAGCTCCACATTGACCTGGTACTCCCTGTATATAGCTCCACATTGATCTGGTACTCCCTGTATATAGCTCCACATTGATCTGGTACTGGTACTCCCTGTATATAGCTCCACATTGATCTGGTACTCCCTGTATATAGCTCCACATTGATCTGGTACTCCCTGTATACAGCTCCACATTGATCTGGTACTCCCTGTATATAGCTCCACATTGATCTGGTACTCCCTGTATATAGCTCCACATTGATCTGGTACTCCCTGTATATAGCTCCATATTGATCTGGTACTTCCTGTATATAGCTCCACATTGATCTGGTACTGGTACTCCCTGTATATAGCTCCACATTGATCTGGTACTCCCTGTATATAGCTCCACATTGATCTGGTACTCCCTGTATATAGCTCCACATTGATCTGGTACTCCCTGTATATAGCTCCACAGTGATCTGGTACTTCCTGTATATAGCTCCACATTGATCTGGTACTGGTACTCCCTGTATATAGCTCCATATTGATCTGGTACTCCCTGTATATAGCTCCACATTGATCTGGTACTCCCTGTATATAGCTCCACATTGATCTGGTACTTCCTGTATATAGCGCCACATTGATCTGGTACTGGTACTCCCTGTATATAGCTCCACATTGATCTGGTATTGGTACTTCCTGTATATAGCTCCACATTGATCTGGTACTGGTACTTCCTGTATATAGCTCCATATTGATCTGGTATTGGTACTCCCTGTATATAGCTCCACATTGATCTGGTACTGGTACTCCCTGTATATAGCTCCATATTGATCTGGTATTGGTACTCCCTGTATATAGCTCCACATTGATCTGGTACTGGTACTCCCTGTATATAGCTCCACACTTGTGTATTTTATTCCTTGTGTTGCTATTTTCTTTTGTATTATAGTTTAATTGACTCTTCATCGTTAGTTAAAGGCTCGTAAGCGATGTTCCCTCTAAGCTGCTTGCGTAGCTGGTGCACGGTGTTTCCTCCGACACGTTGGTTCAAGCTGTCTTCCGGATTAAGCGGGCATTGTGTCAAGTGCAGCTCTGTTGGGTCGTGTTTCGGAGGACGCACGGATCTCGACCTTCGCCTCTCCCGAGTACCGTAGGGGAGTTGCAACGATGAGACAAGACTGTTACTATCAATTTGGATACCACGAAATTGGGTATAAAAAGAAAGGGATAAAATTCAGTTTAAAAATTGCAGGTACAGCCTCAATGTTCACAGTAAATGCGTTTGAAGTTAGTTTGTTCTCAGCAAACCTGAAATTTGTCCCAATTTTTTTGTTGAGGGAAAGTTGCCCGTAAGCGAGCATTTCACTGAAAAGTCTACACCCGTTATATTCGACGCATGTGACAAATATACTAATATTCTATTGGATGTGATGCTGGTAAATGTTGAACCAGACACACTGTAGTAAAACCAGTCAGTCAGGGAATGATGAGGCCTCGTGTTGAACCAGACACACTGTAGTAAAACCAGTCAGTCAGGGAATGATGAGGCCTTGTGTGGAACCAGACACACTGTAGTAAAACCAGTCAGTCAGGGAATGATGAGGCCTCGTGTTGAACCAGACACACTGTAGTAAAACCAGTCAGTCAGGGAATGATGAGGCCTCGTGTTGAACCAGACACACTGTAGTAAAACCAATCAGTCAGGGAATGATGAGGCCTTGTGTGGAACCAGACACACTGTAGTTAAACCATCAGTCAGGGAAGATGAGGCCTCGTGTGGAACCAGACACACTGTAGTAAAACCAGTCAGTCAGGGAATGATGAGGCCTCGTGTTGAACCAGACACACTGTAGTAAAACCAGTCAGTCAGGGAATGATGAGGCCTCGTGTTGAACCAGACACACTGTAGTAAAACCAGTCAGTCAGGGAAGATGAGGCCTTGTGTTGAA
>NC_092115.1:5414539-5537039 GCF_045679555.1 Salvelinus alpinus | reverse complement strand
TAAACCACTGTATTGCCCTATAGCCCACTGTAACCCACTGTATTGCCCTGTAACTCACTGTGACCTACTATATTGCCCTATAGCCCACTGTATTGCCCTGTAACTCACTGTAACCTACTGTATTGCCCTATAGCCCACTGTAACCCACGGTATTGCCCTGTAACTCACTGTAACCTACTATATTGCCCTATAGCCCACTGTAACCCACTGTATTGCCCTGTAACTCACTGTAACCTACTGTATTGCCCTATAGCCCACTGGAATCCACTGTATTGCCCTATAGCCCACTGTAACCCACTGTATTGCCCTATAGCCCACTGTAACCCACTGTATTGCCCTATAGCCCACTGTAACCCACTGTATTGCCCTGTAACTCACTGTAACCTACTGTAACCCACTGTATTGCCCTGTAACCCACAGTAAACCACTGTATTGCCCTGTAATTCACTGTAACCCACAGTAACCCACTGTATTGCCCTGTAACCCACAGTAAACCACTGTATTGCCCTGTAACTCACTGTAACCCATTGTATCCCACTGTATCACCCTGTAACCCACTGTAGCCCCGATTGAACCCACTGTAACCCACTGTACCTACTGTAACCCAATGTAACCCACTGTAAACCCCGTAACCCACTTTAACCAACTGTATTGCCCTGTATCCCACTGTAACCCCCTGTATCCCACTGTAACACAATGTAACCCACTGTATCGCCCTGTAACCCACTGTATCGCCCTATGACCCACTGTATTGCCCTGTAACCCACTGTAATCCACTGTATTGCCCTGTAGCCCACTGTAACCCACCGTATCGCTCTGTAACCCACTGCATCACCCTGTAACCAACTGTAACCCACTGTATTGGCCTGTAACCCCCTGTAACACACTGTATCACCCTTTAACCCCCTGTAACCCACTGTAAACCACTGTATTGCCCTGTAACCCCCATTAACCCACTGTAACCCCCTGTAACGCACTGTAACCCACTGTAACCCACTGTATTGCCCTGTAACCCCCTGTAGCCCACTATAACCCAATGTATCGCCCTGTAACCCACTGTAACCCCCTGTAACACACTGCAACTCACTGTATTGCCCTATAACCCCCTGTAACCCACTATAACCCAATGTATCGCCCTTTAACCCACTGTAACCCATTTATTGCCCTGTAACCCCCTGTAACCCACTGTAACCCACTGTATTGCCCTGTAACCCACTGTAACCCACTGTATTGCCCTGTAACCCCCTGTAGCCCACTATAACCCAATGTATCGCCCTTTAACCCACTGTAACCCATTTATTGCCCTGTAACCCCCTGTAACCCACTGTAACCCACTGTATTGCCCTGTAACACACTGCAACTCACTGTATCGCCCTGGAACCCACTGTAACCTCTAGTGTCTCTCCCTCCAGACTCTGAACATGGTGACTCCTACGTTGCGTGTGGAGGACTGCAGCATCGCCCTGCTCCCCAGGAACCATGAGAAGAACCGCTGTATGGACGTCCTTCCTCCTGACCGCTGTCTGCCCTTCCTCATCACCATCGACGGAGAGAGCTCCAACTACATCAACGCTGCTCTTATGGACGTATGTCACACACACACACACACACACACACTGCATACACACACACTGCATACACACACACACACACACACACACACACACACACACACACACACACACACACACACACACACACACACACACACACACACACACACACACACACACACACACACACACACACACACACACACACACTGCATACACACACACTGCATATACACACACACACACACACACACTGCATACACACACACACTGCATACACACACACACACACACACTGACACACACACACACACACACACACACACACACACACACACACACACACACACACACACACACTGCATACACACACACACTGCATACACACACACACACACACACACACACACACACACACACACACACACACACACACACACACACACACACACACACACACACACACACACACACACACACTGCATACACACACACACTGCATACACACACACACTGCATACACACACACACACACACACACACACACTGCATACACACACACACACTGCATACACACACACACACTGCATACACACGTTGCAAACACACACACACTAACACACACACAGACACACACTAACACACACACACATTGCAAACACACACACACTGCATACACACACACACACTGCATACACACACACACACTGCATACACACACACACACACACACACACACACACACACACACACACACACACACACACACTGCATACACACACACACTGCATACACACACACACTGCATACACACACACACACACACACACACACACACACACTGCATACACACACACACACTGCATACACACGTTGCAAACACACACACTAACACACAGAGACAGACCCACACTGCAAACACACACGTTCAATGCTGCCCTCATGGACGTAAGGACTGAACTCTCAGTAGTCTGTTCTCAGATCTGTTTGTGCTGTGTTGCCATGACCATAGGAATTACCAAGACAACATAAAACCAGATCTGGGTCCAGGCTATCCTCTCAATATCTAGAAAAGGAGAAAAACCTGTAGTCAATGGAAATAGTCGTTAGGAGTTTCATTAAAATCTCTCCCTCCCTCCCCCCTCCCCCTACATCTTTCTCTCGCTCTCTCCCCCTCCCCCCCCCTCCCCCTACATCTTTCTCTCACTCTCCCCCCACCCCCCTCCCCATATCTCCCTCCCCCTCTCCCTCCCCCTGCATCTTTCTCTCGCTCCCTCCCCCTCCCTCTTTCTCTCTCTGTCTCTCCCTCCCTCTCCCTCCCCCTACATCTTTCTCTCTCTATCTCTCCCTCCCTCTCCCTCCCCCTACATCTTTATCTCGCTCTCTCCCCCTCCCTCTCCCTCCCCCTACATCTTTCTCTCGCGCTCTCCCCCTCCCTCCCCCTCCCCCTACCTCTTTCTCTATCTCTCTCCCCCTCTCCCCCTACAACTTTCTCTCGCTCTCTTCCCATCCCTGCCCCTTCCCCTACATCGTTCTATCTCCATCTCCCTCCCCCTCCCCCTACATCTTTCTCTCGCTCTCTCTATCTCCCTCCCCTACATATTTCTCTCGCTCTCTCCCCCTCCCTCCCCCTACCTCTTTCTATCTCTATCTCCCTCCCCTCCCCCTACATCTTTCTCTCGCTCTCTCCCCCTCCCCCTATCTCTTTCTCTCGCTCTCTCTATCTCTCTCCATCCCGCTTCCCCTCTTCCTCCCTCCCTCCCTCTCTCTCCCCCTCCTTACCCCTCCGTCTTTCTCTTGCTCTCTCTATCTCCCTCCCTCTATCTCCCTCCCTCTTCCTCTCTTCCTACCTCTTCCTCTCTTCCTCCCTCTTCCTCCCTCCCTGCCTCTCTCTCCCCCTCCCTCGTGTAGAGTTATAAGCAGCCGTCGGCCTTCATCGTGACCCAGCATCCTCTGCCCAACACGGTGAAGGATTTCTGGAGGCTGGTGTTGGACTACCACTGCTCCTCCATAGTGATGCTCAATGATGTCGACCCAGCACAGGTATATACACACACACACACACACACGCACGCACACGCACGCACGCACGCACGCACGCACACACGCACACACGCACACATGCACGCGCACACACACACACACACACACACACACACACACACAGTCACGCACACACGCGCACGCACGCACGCACGCACGCACGCACACACACACACACACACACACATACACACACACAGTCACACACACACACACACACACACACACACACACACACACACACACACACACACACACACACACACACACACACACACACACACACACACACACACACACACACACACACACACTCTTCTATGGGAGATAGTATATTGTCTGAAATGGACTGTGAAATAGACAGCACCTGAATTAGTTATTTTTTTACATGAATAGAACCTTGTATGTAAGAGTCCAGCTAAGAGAAAAAATAAAATAATAGCTTTGTGTGTCTACAAAAAGTCCTCGAACACACACAAGGACTCGTAACTTCCGACACACACACACCACAAGGACAGAGACATTCAGTCGCTTGTTAAATAGAGAAAGATATCAGGCATCAGAGATAGATGTGGAGTGAGGTAGGGCATGACAAGAGAAGGAGCATGGTGTAGGATACAGTAGAGCTACAGTGGAGTACTGTAGATAGGATAGACAGATACAGTGGAGTACTGTAGATAGGATAGACAGATACAGTGGAGTACTGTAGATAGGATAGACAGATACAGTGGAGTACTGTAGATAGGATAGACAGATACAGTGGAGTACTGTAGATAGGATAGACAGATACAGTGGAGTACTGTAGATAGGATAGACAGATACAGTGGAGTACTGTAGATAGGATAGACAGATACAGTGGAGTACTGTAGATAGGATAGACAGATACAGTGGAGTACTGTAGATAGGATAGACAGATACAGTGGAGTACTGTAGATAGGATAGACAGATACAGTGGAGTACTGTAGATAGGATAGACAGATACAGTGGAGTACTGTAGATAGGATAGACAGATACAGTGGAGTACTGTAGATAGGATAGACAGATACAGTGCCTTGCAAAAGTATTCATCCCCCCCTTGTTGTTTTTCCTATTTTGTTGCATTACAACCTGTGATTTAAATAGATTTTTGGGGGGATTTCATGTAATGGACATACACAAAATAGTCCAAAGTGGTGAAGTGAAATGAAAAAAATAACTTGTTTAAAAAAAAATCTAAACATGAAAAGGAAAAGTGGTGGGTGCATATGTATTCAGCCCCTTTACTATGAAGCCCCTAAATAAGATCTGGTGCAATCAATTACCTCCAGAAGTCACATAATTAGTTAAATAAAGTCCACCTGTGTGCAATCTAAGTTTCACATGATCTGTCACATGATCTCAGTATATATACACACCTGTTCTGAAACGCCCCAGAGTCTACAACACCACCAAGCAAGCAGCACCATGAAGACCAAGGAGCTCTCCAAACAGGTCAGGAACAAAGTTGTGGAGAAGTACAGATCAGGGTTGGATTATAAAAAAATATCAGAAACTTTGAACATTCCACGGAGCACCATTAAATTCATTATTAAAAAATTGAAAGAATATGGCACCACAACAAGCCTGCCAAGAGAGGGCCGCCCACCAAATCTCATGGACCAGGCAAAGAGGGCATTAATCAGAGAGGCAACAAAGAGACCAAAGATAACCCTGAAGGAGCTGCAAAGCTCCACAGCAGAGATTGGAGTATCTGTCCATAGGACCACTTTAAGCCGTGCACTCCACAGAGCTAGGCTTTACGGAAGAGTGGCCAGAAAAAGCCTTTGTTTAAAGAAAAAATTAGCAACCACGTTTGGTGTTCGCCAAAAGGCATTTGGGAGACTCCCCAAACATATGGAAGAAGTTACTCTGGTCAGATGAGACTAAAATTGAGCATATTGGACATCAAGGAAAACGCTATGTCTAGCGCAAACCCAACACCTCTCATCACCCCGAGAACACCATCCCCACAGTGAAGCATGGTGGTGGCAGCATCCTGCTGTGGGGATGTTTTTCATCAGCAGGGACTGGGAAACTGGTCAGAAGTGAAGAAATGATGGATGACGCTAAATACAGGGAAACTCTATAGGGAAACCTCTTTCAGTCTTCCAGAGATTTGAGACTGGGACGGAGGTTCACCTTCCAGCAGGACAATGACCCGACTCATACTGCTAAAGCAACACTCGAGTGGTTTAAGGGAACATTTAAATGTCTTGAAATGGCCTAGTCAAAGCCCAGACCTCAATCCAATTGAGAATCTGTGGTATGACTGCTGTACACCAGTGGAACCCATCCAACTTGAAGGAGCTGGAGCAGTTTGCCTTGAGTGGCTTCCGTCTGGCCACTCTACCATAAAGGCCTGATTGGTGGAGTGCTGCAGAGATGGCTGTCCTTCTGGAAGGTTCTCCCATCTCCACAGAGGAACTCTGGAGCTCAGTCAGAGCGACCATCGAATTCTTGGTCACCTCCCTGACCAAGGCCCTTTTTTTGGCAAAAAAATCTAAAAACCTGTCATTACGGGGTATTGGGTGTAGATTGATGCGGGTGGAAAAATCAACTAATTAAAATTTAAACTAAGGCTGTTACGTAACAAAATGTGGAAAAGGGGGTCTGAGTACTTTCCGAATGCACTATAGATAGGATATATAGGATAGGACAGGATAGGATATATAGGATAGGACAGGATAGGATATATAGGATAGGACAGGATAGGATATATAGGATAGGACAGGATAGGATATATAGGATAGGACAGGATAGGATATATAGGATAGGACAGGATAGGATATATAGGATAGGACAGGATAGGATATATAGGATAGGACAGGATAGGATATATAGGATAGGACAGGATAGGATATATAGGATAGGACAGGATAGGATATATAGGATAGGACAGGATAGGATATATAGGATAGGACAGGATAGGATATATAGGATAGGACAGGATAGGATATATAGGATAGGACAGGATAGGATAGGATATATAGGATAGGACAGGATAGGATATATAGGATAGGACAGGATAGGATATATAGGATAGGACAGGATAGGATATATAGGATAGGACAGGATAGGATATATAGGATAGGACAGGATAGGATATATAGGATAGGACAGGATAGGATATATAGATAGGATAGATATGATAGATAGATAGTTTAGGAAATGATAGATAAGATAGGATATACAGTGGGGAGAACAAGTATTTGATACACTGCCAATTTTGCAGGTTTTCCTACTTACAAAGCATGTAGAGTTCTGTAATTTTTATCATAGGTACACTTCAACTGTGAGAGACGGAATCTAAAACATAAATCCAGAAAATCACATTGTATGATTTTTAAGTAATTAATTTGCATTTTATTGCATGATGGGACAGGGTTATAGATGGGACAGGGTTATAGATGGGACAGGGTTACAGGGTTATAGATGGGACAGGGTTATAGATGGGACAGGGTTACAGACGGGACAGGGTTACAGGGTTATAGATGGGACAGGGTTACAGGGTTATAGATGGGACAGGGTTACAGGGTTATAGATGGGACAGGGTTATATATGGGACAGGGTTATAGATAGGACAGGGTTATAGATGGGACAGGGTTATAGATGGGACAGGGTTATAGATAAGGACAGGGTTATAGATGGGACAGGGTTATAGACGGGACAGGGTTATAGATGGGACAGGGTTATAGATGGGACAGGGTTACAGGGTTATAGATGGGACAGGGTTATAGATAGGACAGGGTTATAGATGGGACAGGGTTGTAGATGGGACAGGATTATAGATGGGACAGGGTTATAGATGGGACAGGGTTATAGATGGGACAGGGTTATAGATGGGACAGGGTTATAGACGGGACAGGGTTATAGATAGGACAGGGTTATAGATGGGACAGGGTTATAGATGGGACAGGGTTATAGATGGGACAGGGTTATAGATAGGACAGGGTTATAGATGGGACAGGGTTATAGATGGGACAGGGTTATAGATGTCGGTCATGCGATCTATCTTTGGATGCTCTCTCCGGGAGCCCCAGGCCCCAGGCCCTGTCATCACACCCAAGGATCAAAAGCCTCTGGCTGGGCTGCTCTCGCTGCTCTCTCTCCGCAATCCCTGTGTGACTGACTGACTAGCTGACTGGCTGATACACAGACAAACGCACTGGCTGGCAGGGCCTTTCATTCAATATTCTCACTGTAGCTCAGGTGGAGCGATGGGGGGGGCGAGAAAGGGAGGGCTGAGGGAGGAAGGGAGTTAGAGATTAGAGAGTTACTTTTTCTCCATCAGCATCTTTGTTTTATTCGGCGGTTGAATTTGTCAAATTCTGATTGGCTCTCAGAGGAGGCAGAGATAGGTTTTCTTCCACCTGTATTTCTGCAATCTCTGTGTGTGTGTGTGTGTGTGTGTGTGTGTGTGTGTGTGTGTGTGTGTGTGTGTGTGTGTGTGTGTGTGTGTGTGTGTGTGTGTGTGTGTGTGTGTGTGTGTGTGTGTGTGTGTGTGTGTGTGTGTGTGCCTGCATTATGCATTGCGTGTGTGTGTGCGCATCACTGCATTTCTCTTTGTAAACTATTCTGCTGTGTGTGCATGTTGTCTAAGTAATATCTCGTACAGTATACAGGTGCATGTTGTTCTAAGTAATATCCCGTTACAGTATACAGGTGCATGTTGTATTGTTTCTACCTCGTCAGTCTCTCCAGAGGGAGGTAAATGAACGTGAGGTATTTCCTGCTCCTACTGTATGAGCCGATCTCATGGGTTCACAGCTGAAAACTAAACTGTCAAAGCAAAGAATTGATCATCCACATTCTGTATCACATTCAGAACGCTTCCATTCTCTTCCGGAACATCTTTTGATCATGTATTCTCTTAACAAAAAGCAACTCTGGTTTTCCTGAAGGTTTGAATAGAAATAAATAAATAAAAAATTGGAGAAGACTCATACCTGGGACATGAAAGGGTGACAGGAGAGAATAAAATATAGAATGAACATGCAGAAGGTGAGAATGAAAGATATTAGCAGACCAAGGTTTCTGTTTTATATAACACTGCATAAAGCATCAATCAATAAAAAAAAAAACGCAACTACCTCGGGTTGCTTTAGTTGGGCTTTATCGGTTCAATTCCAGACGGTTTGAAACGATGGTCTCAGCATTGTCTGCTTTAAGATTCAGTTGAGCTCCCTTTTGACGTTTAACGTGAGCGAGAGTTTACATCTGACCCTCCCAGGAACTATTTTTTAAATTTATTTTTCAAAATGTCAGAGAGAAGACGACAGCCTCTCTTGTGCTGTTGCTTAGCTTACGTTGCTCCGAGATCTGGGAAATCCCACTCGTTTGTAAGAGTTTTTACTCACAGTCATTATGTTGATATGTTGATATTTATCAACACGTTTTGGTTCCTGTTCCACCTAAAAAGTTATTGTTTTTTTCTCTCCCTGTCCTTTGTGTGTGTGTGTGTGTGTGTGTGTGTGTGTGTGTGTGTGTGTGTGTGTGTGTGTGTGTGTGTGTGTGTGTGTGTGTGTGTGTGTGTGTGTGTGTGTGTGTGTGTGTGTGTGTGTGTGTGTGTGTGTGTGTGTGTGTGTGTGTGTGTGTGTGTGTGTGTGTGTGTGTGTTAGCTATGTCCTCAGTACTGGCCAGAGAACGGGGTGCATCGCCAGGGGCCAATCCAGGTGGAGTTTGTATCAGCTGACCTGGAGGAAGACATAATCAGTAGAATATTCCGGATCTACAACGCAGCACGAGTACGCACACACCAAGGGTCTATGGGACAATTAACTACTAACTACCTTACCTGACACACCTTACCCCAACTACCTTACCTGACACACCTTACCCCAACTACCTTACCTGACCCCAACTACCTTACCTGTCACACCTGACCCTAACTACCTTACCTGACCCCAACTACCTTACCTGACCTTAACTACCTTACCTGACCCTAACTACCTTACCTGTCCCTAACTACCTTACCTGACTCCAACTACCTTACCTGACCCTAACTACCTGACCCTAACTACCTTACCTGACCCCAACTACCTTACCTGACCTTAACTACCTTACCTGACCCTAACTACCTTACCTGACCCCAACTACCTTACCTGACCCTAACTACCTGACCCTAACTACCTTACCTGACCCCCACTACCTGACCTGACCCTAACTACCTTACCTGACCCCAACTACCTTACCTGACCTTAACTACCTTACCTGACCCTAACTACCTTACCTGACCCCAACTACCTTACCTGACCCTAACTACCTGACCCTAACTACCTGACCCTAACTACCTGACCTGACCCCAACTACCTTACCTGACCTTAACTACCTTACCTGACCCTAACTACCTTCCCTGTCCCTAACTACCTTACCTGACCCCAACTACCTTACCTGACCCTAACTACCTGACCCTAACTACCTTACCTGATCCCAACTACCTTACCTGACCCTAACTACCTTACCTGTCCCTAACTACCTTACCTGACCCCAACTACCTTACCTGACCCTAACTACCTTACCTGATCCTAACTACCTTACCTGACCCTAACTACCTTACCTGACCCTAACTACCTTACCTGACCCTAACTACCTTACCTGATCCTAACTACCTGACCTGACCCTAACTACCTTACCTGACCCTAATTACCTTACCTGACCCTAACTACCTTACCTGACCCTAACTACCTTACCTGACCCTAACTACCTAACCTGATCCTAACTACCTTACCTGACCCTAACTACCTTACCTGATCCTAACTACCTGACCTGACCCTAACTACCTTACCTGACCCTAACTACCTGACCCCAACTACCTTACCTGACCCTAACTACCTCACCTGACCCTAACTACCTTACCTGACCCTAACTACCTGACCCCAACTACCTTACCTGACCCCAACTACCTGACCTGACCCTAACTACCTTACCTGACCCTAACTACCTGACCCTAACTACCTTACCTGACCCTAACTACCTGACCCTAACTACCTTACCTGACCCTAACTACCTGACCTGACCCTAACTACCTGACCTGACCCTAACTACCTGACCTGATCCTAACTACCTGACCTGACCCTAACTACCTTACCTGACCCTAACTACCTTACCTGACCCTAACTACCTTACCTGACCCTAACTACCTTACCTGACCCTAACTACCTTACCTGACCCTAACTACCTGACCTGACCCTAACTACCTTACCTGACCCTAACTACCTTACCTGACCCTAACTACCTTACCTGACCCTAACTACCTTACCTGACCCTAACTACCTTACCTGACCCTAACTACCTTACCTGACCCTAACTACCTGACCTGTCCCTAACTGCCTGACCTGTCCCTAACTGCCTGACCTGTCCCTAACTACCTTACCTGACCCCAACTACCTTACCTGACCCTAACTACCTGTCCCTAACTACCTTACCTGACCCTAACTACCTGACCTGTCCCTAACTACCTTACCTGACCCTAACTACCTCACCTGACCCTAACTACCTTACCTGTCCCTAACTACCTGACCTGTCCCTGACTACCTGACCTGTCCCTGACTACCTGACCTGTCCCTAACTACCTTACCTGTCCCTAACTACCTTACCTGTCCCTAACTACCTTACCTGACCCTAGCTGCTACCTCCTTACACTAACAGACTTCCAGCTATACATTTAAAAACTCTTCTTGTCAGCTACCTGTCTGTCATTTTATGAACCTATATTCACTTGTCTGTCGTTTTATTAACCTATAACACCTGTCTGTCTGTTACTTAATATATATCCACCTGTCTGTCTGTTTATTAACCTATATCCACCTGTCTGTCTGTTTATTAACCTATATCCACCTGTCTGTCTGTTTATTAACCTATATCCACCTGTCTGTCTGTTATTAACCTATATCCACCTGTCTGTCTGTTATTAACCTATATCCACCTGTCTGTCTGTTATTAACCTATATCCACCTGTCTGTCTGTTTATTAACCTATATCCACCTGTCTGTCTGTTATTAACCTATATCCACCTGTCTGTCTGTTATTAACCTATATCCACCTGTCTGTCTGTTATTAACCTATATCCACCTGTCTGTCTGTTTATTAACCTATATCCACCTGTCTGTCTGTTTATTAACCTATATCCACCTGTCTGTCTGTTATTAACCTATATCCACCTGTCTGTCTGTTAATGAACCTATATCCACCTGTCTGTCTGTTTATTAATATATATCCACCTGTCTGTCTGTTAATGAACCTATATCCACCTGTCTGTCTGTTTATTAACCTATATCCACCTGTCTGTCTGTTATTAACCTATATCCACCTGTCTGTCTGTTAATGAATATATATCCACCTGTCTGTCTGTTTATTAACCTATATCCACCTGTCTGTCTGTTAATGAACCTATTTCCACCTGTCTGTCTCTCCAGCCTCAGGACGGGTACCGTATGGTCCAACAGTTCCAGTTCCTGGGTTGGCCCATGTACCGAGACACGCCCATGTCCAAACGCTCCTTCCTGAAGCTCATCAGACAGGTGGACAAATGGCAGGAGGAGTATGATGGAGGAGAGGGACGCACAGTGGTGCACTGTCTGTAAGTACCACACACACTAACACACAGGGACATACACACACACACTCACACACACATTGTCTGCAAGTCACACACACACCAATATCTGTAAGTCACACTCACATGTAGTTCCGCTTTCTGTAAGGGGTTCCCGAGTGACGCAGCGGTCTAAGGCACTGCATCTTAGTGCAAGAGGCGTCACTACAGTCCCTGGTTTGAATCCAGGCTGCATCACATCCGGCCGTGATTAGAAGTCCCATAGGGCGGCGCACAATTGTCACAGCGTCGTCCGGGTTTGCCCGGGGTAGGCCGTCATGGAAATAAGAATTTGTTCTTAACTGACTTGCCGAGTTAAATAAAGGTTAAATAAAAAAAATATATGTATATATTAAAAGTCGCTGACAGACACATATAGAACCAAAGGTGCAACTTTGGTTATAGAATCCGGGGGATGAACACTCCAAACAGCCTACTCGACCGCTCGGAGGCGTCCGCATGGTCCTAAAGCCCCTGTGTGTATCACATTCCAATTATAAAACTGGGGGGGAAATGTAATTTCAAAATGTTGGGACATGTCCCCCCCGTCCCTTGTGAAAGTTGTGCCCCTGGACTAGAGTAGTTAGAGTAGTATTAGTTAGAGTAGTATGAGTTAGAGTAGTTCGAGTAGTATTAGTTTGAGTAGTTTGGGTAGTATTAGTTAGAGTAGTATTAGTTAGAGTAGTATTAGATAGAGTAGTGTAAGTTAGAGTAGTATTCGTTAGAGTAGTATTCGTTAGAGTAGTATTAGCTAGAGTAGTATGAGTTAGAGTAGTTATAGTAGTATTAGGTAGATTAGTTTGAGCAGTATTAGTTAGAGTAGTATTAGTTAGAGTATTATTAGTTAGAGTAGTATGAGTTAGAGTAGTTAGAGTAGTATGAGTTAGAGTAGTATTAGTTAGATTAGTTTGAGCAGTATGATTTAGAGTAGTATGAGTTAGAGTAGTATTTGTTAGAGTAGTATTAGTTAGAGTAGTTAGAGTAGTATTTGTTAGAGTAGTATGAGTTAGAGTAGTATTAGTTAGAGTAGTTAGAGTAGTATTAGTTAGAGTAGTATTAGTTAGAGTAGTATGAGTTAGAGTTGTTAGAGTAGTATTAGTTAGAGTAGTTTGAGCAGTATTAGTTAGAGTAGTATTAGTTAGAGTATTATTAGTTAGAGTAGTATGAGTTAGAGTAGTTAGAGTAGTATTAGTTAGAGTAGTATGAGTTAGAGTAGTATTAGTTAGATTAGTTTGAGCAGTATGATTTAGAGTAGTATGAGTTAGAGTAGTATTTGTTAGAGTAGTATTAGTTAGAGTAGTTAGAGTAGTATTTGTTAGAGTAGTATGAGTTAGAGTAGTATTAGTTAGAGTAGTTAGAGTAGTATTAGTTAGAGTAGTATTAGTTAGAGTAGTATGAGTTAGAGTTGTTAGAGTAGTATTAGTTAGAGTAGTTAGAGTAGTATTAGTTAGAGTAGTATTAGTTCGAGTAGTATTAGTTCGAGTAGTATTAGTTCGAGTAGTATTAGTTCGAGTAGTATTAGTTAGACTAGTTAGAGTAGTATTAGTTAGAGTAGTATTAGTTAGAGTAGTATTAGATAGAGTAGTATGAGTTAGAGTAGTTAGAGTAGTATGAGTTAGAGTAGTATTAGTTAGACTAGTTAGAGTAGTATTAGTTAGAGTAGTATGAGTTAGAGTTGTATGAGTTAGAGTAGTATTAGCTAGAGTAGTATGAGTTAGGGTAGTATGAGTTAGAGTAGTATTAGTTAGAGTAGTATTAGTTAGAGAAGTATTAGTTAGAGTAGTATTAGTTAGAGTAGTATGAGTAGTATTAGTTTCAACCAAATCAAATGTTATTTGTCACATGCGTTGAATACAACAGGTGTAATAGACCTTACAGTGAAATGCTTACTGACAAGCCCTTGCAGTTTTAAGAAAATAAGTGTTAAGATAGTATTTACTAAAAGAAACTGAAGTAAAAAAAAATAATAATAATAAAGATATAGAAAATTAAAATAAATAAATCATTAAAACTTTAGAAATCATGAGAGGGGAAACATCCCCATCTGCTGGTCAACTGTGCTCACTGCGCGCTGCACCAGACAGAGTGGTACTTTAGAACTGTTCACTAGAGTAAACTAGTTGCTTGAAGCTCAAACAAATGTAGACTTCTCTCCCTATTTCCACCATAACCCTTTGCCTTGTGTCTCTCCAGACGGGAATTGTGTTAACTCTATTCACTACATATCTATCTGTTTCTCCTTACTGAATACACCCCTCTCTATCTCTCTCTCTCTCTCTCTCTCTCTCTCTCTCTCTCTCTCTCTCTCTCTCTCTCTCTCTCTCTCTCTCTCTCTCTCTCTCTCTCTCTACCCCTCCCCCTCCTCTCTACCCCCCCCCTCCTCTCTCTCTCTCTACCCCCCCTCCTCTCTCTCTCTCTCTCTCTCTCTCTCTCTCTCTCTCTCTCTCTCTCTCTCTCTCTCTCTCTCTCTCTCTCTCTCTCTACCCCTCCCCCTCCTCTCTACCCCCCCCCCTCCTCTCTCTCTCTACCCCCCCTCCTCTCTCTCTCTCTCTCTCTCTCTCTCTCTCCCTCTCTCTCTCTCTCTCTCTCTCTCTCTCTCTCTCTCTCTCTCTCTACCCCTCCCCCTCCTCTCTACCCCCCCCTCCTCTCTCTCTCTCTACCCCCCCCTCCTCTCTCTCTCTCTCTACCCCCCCTCCTCTCTCTCTCTCTCTCTCTCTCTCTCTCTCTCTCTCTCTCTCTCTCTCCCTCCTCTCTACCCCCCCCCTCTCTCTCTCTCTCTACCCCCCCCTCCTCTCTCTCTCTCTCTACCCCCCCCCCCCTCCTCTCTCTCTACCATATCCCTCCCTCCCTGCAGTAACGGAGGAGGTCGCAGTGGGACGTTCTGTGCCATCAGCATCGTGTGTGAGATGTTACAACATCAACGTTCGGTAGACGTTTTCCACGCCGTCAAAACACTGAGGAACAACAAACCCAACATGGTCGACCTGCTGGTAGGATACACTGTAACATAACACTACAGATGACCTGCTGGTAGGAAACACTGTAACATAACACTACAGATGACCTACTGGTAGGAAACACTGTAACATAACACTACAGATGACCTGCTGGTAGGAAACACTGTAACATAACACTACAGATGACCTGCTGGTAGGAAACACTGTAACATAACACTACAGATGACCTGCTGGTAGGAAACACTGTAACATAACACTACAGATGACCTACTGGTAGGAAACACTGTAACATAACACTACAGATGACCTACTGGTAGGAAACACTGTAACATAACACTACAGATGACCTACTGGTAGGAAACACTGTAACATAACACTACAGATGACCTGCTGGTAGGAAACACTGTAACATAACACTACAGATGACCTGCTGGTAGTAAACACTGTAACATAACACTACAGATGACCTACTGGTAGGAAACACTGTAACATAACACTACAGATGACCTACTGGTAGGAAACACTGTAACATAACACTACAGATGACCTACTGGTAGGAAACACTGTAACATAACACTACAGATGACCTACTGGTAGGAAACACTGTAACATAACACTACAGATGACCTGCTGGTAGGAAACACTGTAACATAACACTACAGATGACCTGCTGGTAGGAAACACTGTAACATAACACTACAGATGACCTACTGGTAGGAAACACTTTAACATAACACTACAGATGACCTACTGGTAGGAAACACTGTAACATAACACTACAGATGACCTGCTGGTAGGAAACACTGTAACATAACACTACAGATGACCTACTGGTAGGAAACACTGTAACATAACACTACAGATGACCTGCTGGTAGGAAACACTGTAACATAACACTACAGATGACCTGCTGGTAGGAAACACTGTAACATAACACTACAGATGACCTGCTGGTAGGAAACACTGTAACATAACACTACAGATGACCTACTGGTATGGTACTAAGTCCTCTCTCCTAGCCTGGTCCCAGATTGTGCTGTCTTGCCAACTCATAGGGTCAGTGTCAAGTCATGACAAGACAGCACAATATTCAATGTTCAATGTAGTGTGTCAATGTTTATGTAGCCTAGATCAGATCAATGTTTATGTGGCCTAGATCAGATCAGTGTTTATGTAGCCTTGATCAGATCAGTGTTTATGTAGCCTAGATCAGATCAGTGTTTATGTAGCCTAGATCAGATCAATGTTTATGTAGCCTAGATCAGATCAATGTTTATGTGGCCTAGATCAGATCAGTGTTTATGTAGCCTAGATCAGATCAGTGTTTATGTAGCCTAGATCAGATCATGGTTTATGTAGCCTAGATCAGATCAATGTTTATGTGGCCTAGATCAGATCAGTGTTTATGTAGCCTAGATCAGATCAGTGTTTATGTGGCCTAGATCAGATCAGTGTTTATGTAGCCTAGATCAGATCAGTGTTTATGTAGCCTAGATCAGATCAGTGTTTATGTAGCCTAGATCAGATCATGGTTTATGTAGCCTAGATCAGATCAATGTTTATGTGGCCTAGATCAGATCAGTGTTTATGTAGCCTAGATCAGATCAATGTTTATGTGGCCTAGATCAGATCACTGTTTATGTAGCCTAGATCAGATCATGGTTTATGTAGCCTAGATCAGATCAATGTTTATGTGGCCTAGATCAGATCAGTGTTTATGTAGCCTAGATCAGATCAATGTTTATGTGGCCTAGATCAGATCAATGTTTATGTGGCCTAGATCAGATCAGTGTTTATGTAGCCTAGATCAGATCAGTGTTTATGTAGCCTAGATCAGATCAGCGGTGAAGAATACCAGCCCCTTGTTTGTTTCTGTTCTACAGGACCAGTACAAGTTCTGCTATGAAGTGGCTCTGGAGTTCTAGAATTGTGAACAGCAGGCTGGATGCAGATCTAGACTGGACTGAAGGGGTTTGGGACTTTACAAAAGACTGCAGCACAGACCGACTGGTGTTATCATGGTCAAACAACTGGAGCGAGGCAACACAGCAAGCACACAGACATGCAGAGCTCTCTGTCTGTCTCTGTCTCTCTCTCTCTCTCTCTAACCCCCCCCTCGCTCTCTCTCTCGCTCTCGCTCTCGCTCTCTCTCTCTCTCTGTGTGTTAGTTTGATCAGCCGATTGAGGAAGTAACAGAAATTAGGTGTACAGTCTCTGTATATTTCCATCAGTATCTGTATATCTGCTATCAGGAAGGAGACAGTCTCTATATATTCCCATCAGTATCTGTCTATCTGCTATCAGGAAGGAGACAGTTTATAAATATTTCCAAAAATATCGGTCTTTAAGTCTTTCTGCTTTCTGCCATCGGGACTGATACAGAAGCACAATGTTTTACACTGCAGTGAATCACCTCTTATCTGGAACCCTCGGCCTGTTCCAAACCCAACCTCTGACCCCGACACCCCTAGACCATTTCTACTGTAAATATCCCTATCTAATAAAAGGAGATTGTGATTCTATCTCTGGACACATGTAGATTTGAGAGGAGGTGTAAGTAACATGGTAAAAGTTCCACCTTTTGCTGTGCAGCTTAAACCTGCTCAATACTCTCAGATCAACACTGTGACTAGGGGTTAGCAGAGACGTGTCTAGGGGTCAGGGGTCAATTTTGGGGACAGGGTGCCTCTCTCTCTCTCTCTCTCTCTCTCTCTCTCGCTTGTGTTCCTGTGGTTTTTCTATGCCTTTATATCCTCATCGGACAACAACAACAACAACATGCATCAATGCTTTCCCATGTCTTGTGGATTGTAGTCTATACTGTATGTAACGTGTTCATTTTATATATATATATATATATCTCTCCGTCCAAATCATGTTTTACTAGAAGTTCAAATGCCTAAATGTTACCGTACTGTATGTCCTGCAAAAAAACAGGAATTGAAGACGGATTGTTGTTGTTAACGGTTATTGATTACGCCGTCAGAAAAAAGGGGAAGGAGTCGGCACAATCGTAGAAATAGAATCACTAGAACGGAGGTCGCCGTTCAAGTCAACGGGTCTGTAACGGGTCTGTAACGGGTCTGTAACGGGTCTGTAACGGGTCTGTAACGGGTCTGTAACGGGTCTGTAACGGGTCTGTAACGGGTCTGTAACGGGTCTGTAATGGGTCTGTAACGGGTGGGCCCGGCGGGCCATGATTTTACCGTTCTGTCCTTCCTGTTGCGAGGGAATCCACAACTTGTCCTGCATTTCCATTGTCTTTCTAGTTGTGTCATATTGTAAATATCTCTGTACATTATTTATTTGCCCGTCTGTATGTAATAATGGCGAATGACAGTTTAAGTGACTCGTCTTTTACGGGTTTGTTGATTTGATTCGATTGATTGTGTTGTTGTGAGCATGTGTTTTTTTTTGGTCATATTTTATGACAGATAAATTACACTAGAACATAAATGTAGCTACAGTATAAAAATGATTGGTGGTGGTGTTGTTTTTCTTCAGCTTAACGCGAGGATATGAAATGTAAATAAATGATATGATCTGTTGCCAGTGTCCTACCGTACAGTTAAATATGTTACTGTAAGACGTGATGTTGTGGGGACATCTAGTGGGGAGAGTCAGAACAGCAGTCTAGAAACTTCATATTAAATCCAATTGTATTTGTCACAAGCACTGAATACAACAGGTGTAGTAGACCTTACCATGAAATGCTGAATACAACAGGTGTAGTAGACCTTACCATGAAATGCTGAATACAACAGGTGTAGTAGACCTTACCATGAAATGCTGAATACAACAGGTGTAGTAGACCTTACCATGAAATGCTGAATACAACAGGTGTAGTAGACCTCACAGTGAAATGCTGAATACAACAGGTGTAGACCTTACCATGAAATGCTGAATACAACAGGTGTAGTAGACCTTACCGTGAAATACTTACTTACAAGCCCTTATTACTTACTTACAAGCCCTTGCGTCCAACAACAACATTGACGAATACGCTGATTCGGTGAGCGAGTTCATTAGAAAGTGCATCAGTAATACCCACAGCAACGATTAAAACATTCCCAAACCAGAAACCGTGGATTGATGGCAGCATTCGTGTGAAACTGAAAGCGCGAATCACTGCTTTTAACCAGGGCAAGGTGACCGGAAACATGACCGAATACAAACAGTGTAGCTATTCCCTCCGCAAGGCAATCAAACAAGCTAAGCGTCAGTACAGAGACAAAGTAGAGTCGCAATTCAACAGCTCAGACACAAGAGGTATGTGGCAGGGTCTACAGTCAATCACGGATTACAAAAAGAAAACCAGCCCCGTCGCGGACCAGGATGTCTTGCTCCCAGACAGACTAAATAACTTTTTTGCTCGCTTTGAGGACAATACAGTGCCACTGACACGGCCCGCTACCAAAACCTGCGGGCTCTCCTTCACTGCAGCCGAGGTGAGTAAAACATTTAAACGTGTCAACCCTCGCAAGGCTGCAGGCCCAGACGGCATTCCCAGCCGCGTCCTCAGAGCATGCGCAGACCAGCTGGCTGGTGTGTTTACGGACATATTCAATCAATCCTTATCCCAGTCTGTTGTTCCCACATGCTTCAAGAGAGCCACCATTGTTCCTGTTCCCAAGAAAGCTAAGGTAACTGAGCTAAATGACTACCGCCCCGTAGCACTCACTTCTGACATCATGAAGTGCTTTGAGAGACTAGTCAAGGACCATTTCACCTCCACCCTACCTGACACCCTAGACCCACTCCAATTTGCTTACCGACCCAATAGGTCCACAGACGACGCAATCGCAACCACACTGCACACTGCCCTAACCCATCTGGACAAGAGGAATACCTATGTGAGAATGCTGTTCATCGACTACAGCTCAGCATTTAACACCATAGTACCATCCAAACTCGTCATCAAGCTCCAGACCCTGGGTCTCGACCACGCCCTGTGCAACTGGGTACTGGACTTCCTGACGGGCCGCCCCCAGGTGGTGAGGGTAGGTAACAACATCTCCACCCCGCTGATCCTCAACACTGGGGCCCCACAAGGGTGCGTTCTGAGCCCTCTCCTGTAGTCCCTGTTCACCCACGACTGCGTGGCCATGCACGCCTCCAAATCAATCATCAAGTTTGCGGACGACACTACAGTGGTAGGCTTGATTACCAACAACGACGAGATGGAGTACAGGGAGGAGGTGAGGGCCCTCGGAGTATGGTGTCAGGAAAATAACCTCACACTCAACGTCAACAAAACAAAGGAGATGATTGTGGACTTCAGGAAACAGCAGAGGGAGCACCCCCCTATCCACATCGACGGGACAGTAGTGGAGAGGGTAGTAAGTTTTAAGTTCCTCGGTGTACACATCACGGACAAACTGAATTGGTCCACCCACACAGACAGCGTGGTGAAGAAGGCGCAGCAGCGCCTCTTCAACCTCAGGAGGCTGAAGAAATGTGGCTTGTCACCAAAAGCACTCACAAACTTCTACAGATGCACAATCGAGAGCATCCTGTCGGGCTGTATCACCGCCTGGTACGGCAACTGCTCCGCCCACAACCGTAAGGCTCTCCAGAGGGTAGTGAGGTCTGCACAACGCATCACCGGGGGCAAACTACCTGCCCTCCAGGACACCTACACCACCCGATGTCACAGGAAGGCCATAAAGATCATCAAGGACAACAACCACCCAAGCCACTGCCTGTTCACCCCGCTATCATCCAGAAGGCGAGGTCAGTACAGGTGCATCAAAGCAGGGACCGAGACACTGAAAAACAGCTTCTATCTCAAGGCCATCAGACTGTTAAACAGCCACCACTAACATTTAGTGGCCGCTGCCAACATACTGACTCAACTCCAGCCACTTTAATAATGGGAATTGATGGAAATGTATGTAAAAATGTATCACTAGCCACTTTAAACAATGCCACTTAATATAATGTTTACATACCCTACATTACTCATCTCATATGTATATACTGTACTCTATATCATCTACTGCATCTTGCCATCTTTATGTAATACATGTATCACTAGCCACTTTAAACTATGCCACTTTATGTTTACATACCCTACATTATTCATCTCATATGTATATACTGTACTCGATCCCATCTACTGCATCTTGCCTATGCCGTTCTGTACCATCACTCATTCATATATCTTTATGTACATATTCGTTATCCCTTTACACTTGTGTGTATAAGGTAGTAGTTGTGGAATTGTTAGGTTAGATTACTTGTTGGTTATTACTGCATTGTCAGAACTAGAAGCACAAGCATTTCGCTACACTCGCATTAACATCTGCTAACCATGTGTATGTGACAAATAAAATTTAATTTGATTTGATTTTAACCAACAATGCAGTTCAAGAAATAGAGTTAAGCAAATATTTACTAAAATAAATCAGAAGTAACACAATAAAATAACGAGGCTATATACAGGGTATTACGGTACAGAGTCAATGTGGAGGCTATATACAGGGTGTTACGGTACAGAGTCAATGTGGAGGCTATATACAGGGTGTTACGGTACAGAGTCAATGTGGAGGCTATATACAGGGTGTTACGGTACAGAGTCAATGTGGAGGCTGTATACAAGGTGTTAAGGTACAGAGTCAATGTGGAGGCTATATACAGGGGGTACCGGTACCGAGTCAATGTGGAGGCTATATACAGGGGTACCGGTACCGAGTCAATGTGCAGGGGGTACAGGTTAGTCGAGGTAATTTGTACATGTAGGATCGGGGTAAAGTGCATAGATAATAATAAACAGCGAGTAGCTGCAGTGTAAATGTAAACAGTCCAGGTGGTTGATCAATTGTTCAGCAGTGTTATGGCTTAGGGGCAGAAGCTGTTAAGGAGCCTTTTGGACCTACTTGAAGATAGCTTTGAGGCTTTATTGATTACATTGATGATCAAATTAATCAAATGACTGAAGTGAACACATGAACTGAACAGCTAATCAAATGGCTACCCTGACTATTTGCATTGCCCACCTCCCCACCCTCATTTTTACACCGCTGCTACTCTCTGTTTATTATCTATGCATAGTCACTTTAGCTTTCCCTACATGTACATAGGACCTCGACTAACCCGTACCCCTGCACATTGACTCTGTACCGGTACCCCCTGTATATAGCCTCCACATTGACTCTGTACCGGTACCCCCTGTATATTGCCTCCACATTGACTCTGTACCGGTACCCCCTGTATATAGCCTCCACATTGACTCTGTACCGGTACCCCCTGTATATAGCCTCCACATTGACTCTGTACCGGTACCCCCTGTATATAGCCTCCACATTGACTCTGTACCGTAACACCCTGTATATAGCCTCCACATTGACTCTGTACCAGTACCCCCTGTATATAGCCTCCACATTGACTCTGTACCGGTACCCCCTGTATATAGCCTCCACATTGACTCTGCACCGGTACCCCCTGTATATAGCCTCCACATTGACTCTGTACCAGTACCCCCTGTATATAGTCTCCACATTGACTCTGTACCGGTACCCCCTGTATATAGCCTCCACATTGACTCTGTACCGGTACCCCCTGTATATAGCCTCCACATTGACTCTGCACCGGTACCCCCTGTATATAGCCTCCACATTGACACTGTACCGGTACCCCCTGTATATAGCCTCCACATTGACTCTGTACCGGTACCCCCTGTATATAGCCTCCACATTGACTCTGTACCGGTACCCCCTGTATATAGCCTCCACATTGACTCTGTACCGGTACACACCTGTATATAGCCTCCACATTGACTCTGTACCGGTACCCCCTGTATATAGCCTTCACATTGACTCTGTACCGGTACACCCTGTATATAGCCTCCACATTGACTCTGTACCTGTACCCCCCTCTATATAGCCTCCACATTGACTCTGTACCGGTACCCCCTGTATATAGTCTCCACATTGACTCTGTACCAGTACCCCCTGTATATAGCCTCCACATTGACTCTGTACCGTAACACCCTGTATATAGCCTCCACATTGACTCTGTACCGGTACCCCCTGTATATAGCCTCCACATTGACTCTGTACCGGTACCCCCTGTATATAGCCTCCACATTGACTCTGTACCGGTACCCCCTGTATATAGCCTCCACATTGACTCTGCACCGGTACCCCCTGTATATAGCCTCCACATTGACTCTGTACCGGTATCCCCTGTATATAGCCTCCACATTGACTCTGTACCGATACCCCCTGTATATAGCCTCCACATTGACTCTGTACCGGTACACCCTGTATATAGCCTCCACATTGACTCTGTACCGGTACCCCCCTGTATATAGCCTCCACATTGACTCTATACCGGTACCCCCCTGTATATAGCCTCCACATTGACTCTGTACCGGTACCCCCTGTATATAGTCTCCACACTGACTCTGTACCGGTACCCCCTGTATATAGCCTCCACATTGACTCTGTACCGGTACCCCCTGTATATAGTCTCCACACTGACTCTGTACCGGTACCCCCTGTATATAGCCTCCACATTGACTCTGTACCGGTACACACCTGAATATAGTCTCATTATTGTTATTTTATTGTTGCACCTTAATAATTAATATTTTTTGTTGTTTTTTTTCTTCTTTATTTACATATTTTATGTCATTTATTTATTTTTTACTTCCGTTTATTTTATTAAATACTTTCTTAACACTTATTTTTGGTTAAGGGCTTGTAAGCATGTGGCAAATACAATTTGATTTGATTTGACATGTTGTACATCTTTGTTCCAGCCCTGCACTAGACACATCAACTAATCATCAAGCCCAGGTGTGTGTTGTGTTAGTGCTGGGCTGGAACAAACATTGAGAAACACAACTTTACATCATCCACAACCTAGCTAGTTTGCTCCTGTTGTCTCTAGTCGTTTCCCGCAGCAGCAGGTCTGTTGGACGAGGGACAGGAGTCCTTGGTACACCATCACTAAGCCATTGCAGCAGCAGGTCTGTTGGACGAGGGACAGGAGTCCTTGGTACACCATCACTAAGCCATTGCAGCAGCAGGTCTGTTGGACGAGGGACAGGAGTCCTTGGTACACCATCACTAAGCCATTGCAGCAGCAGGTCTGTGGGACGAGGGACAGGAGTCCTTGGTACACCATCACTAAGCCATTGCAGCAGCAGGTCTGTGGGACGAGGGACAGGAGTCCTTGGTACACCATCACTAAGCCACCGCAGCAGCAGGTCTGTGGGACGAGGGACAGGAGTCCTTGGTACACCATCACTAAGCCATTGCAGCAGCAGGTCTGTGGGACGAGGGACAGGAGTCCTTGGTACACCATCACTAAGCCATTGCAGCAGCAGGTCTGTTGGACGAGGGACAGGAGTCCTTGGTACACCATCACTAAGCCATTGCAGCAGCAGGTCTGTTGGACGAGGGACAGGAGTCCTTGGTACACCATCACTAAGCCACCGCAGCAGCAGGTCTGTTGGACGAGGGACAGGAGTCCTTGGTACACCATCACTAAGCCATTGCAGCAGCAGGTCTGTTGGACGAGGGACAGGAGTCCTTGGTACACCATCACTAAGCCATTGCAGCAGCAGGTCTGTTGGACGAGGGACAGGAGTCCTTGGTACACCATCACTAAGCCATTGCAGCAGCAGGTCTGTTGGACGAGGGACAGGAGTCCTTGGTACACCATCACTAAGCCATTGCAGCAGCAGGTCTGTTGGACGAGGGACAGGAGTCCTTGGTACACCATCACTAAGCCACCGCAGCAGCAGGTCTGTTGGACGAGGGACAGGAGTCCTTGGTACACCATCACTAAGCCATTGCAGCAGCAGGTCTGTTGGACGAGGGACAGGAGTCCTTGGTACACCATCACTAAGCCATTGCAGCAGCAGGTCTGTTGGACGAGGGACAGGAGTCCTTGGTACACCATCACTAAGCCATTGCAGCAGCAGGTCTGTTGGACGAGGGACAGGAGTCCTTGGTACACCATCACTAAGCCATTGCAGCAGCAGGTCTCCTCTCCAGCTGGTCAGCACCGCAGGCGGGCTCTGAGACGGTAGTACTCTGGGGATGTTTTCATATTTCACACATGGACAAAGGGATCTGAGAGGGGGGGGGGTAGAGGGGAGAAAAAATAGTGGGAGAGGGAGGGAGGGGAGGGGGGGGGGGCAGAGTGGTGGGAGGGAGGAAGGAAGAGAGAAGGGAGGGGGAGAAGGAGGAAGAGAGAAGGGAGGGGGGAGAAGGAGGAAGAGAGAAGGGAGGGGGGAAGAGAGAAGGGAGGGGGAGAGGGAGGAAGAGAGAAGGGAGGGGGGAGAGGGAGGAAGAGAGAAGGGAGGGGGGAAGAGAGAAGGGAGGGGGGAGAGGGAGGAAGAGAGAAGGGAGGGGGGAAGGGAGGGGGAGAAAGAGAGAAGGGGGGAGAGAAGGAGGAAGAGAGAAGGGAGGGGGGAGAAGGAGGAAGAGAGAAGGGAGGGGGGAAGGGAGGGGGGAGAAAGAGAGAAGGGGGGGAGAAAGAGAGAAGGGAGGGAGAGAGAGAGGAAGAGAGAAGGGAGGGAGGAAGAGAGGGGATGGAGGAAGAGGTGAGGGAGGGAGGAAGAGAGAAGGGAGGCAGGGAGAAAGAGAGGAGGGAGAGATGGAGAGGGGAGGGAGGGAGCAGACTCATATTTCATCACTCAGCTCATCAGATTATTCCTCTTCACACAAGGACGTTGGAGAGAGTGGGAGATGAGAGGAAAGTGTGTTCGAGAGAGAGAGGGAACTGTGTGGTGTGGAGGATGGGCCTGGCTTCAGCTGCTGAGGGCATCCATACCAGATGTTGCCTGGGCCTATATCCAGACATGCACAAACACACTCACACACACACACACACACCTACTGGAAATACACACATATACACACAAACTGGGCATGCAAATACACACAGCAGTGGTTTGTGTAACTCTATCAAACAAACCTCAGGCTCAGTGGACAACAGACAGACGGTTATCCACCTCATGTTTGAACGCTTTTAAAACACAGAAGCCAACCTGGGAAACCATAGATACAGCTCCCTCCGCTCTCCTGCATGATTGTAATTCATGTGTGCGCCACTATAAATCCCTTTAATAGCACGTTTCTGTTAGCTGGTATATAATGACAAAGTACACCATATTCCTGGCTTGCTAATGTGCAGAAGAATGGCTTCCCAATCAGGCTAGATGCCAGTTATTTCACAAATGAATATGCATTCAAAACGCCAGGCTTTTTGAGCGGTTATTCAAATGGCATAGACTGTTCACTGCAGTTTAAAGCTATACCACATACATTTTATTTATTTTTTTATACTAGGCCTAATGGGGGGGGGGGGGGGGGGGAACAGGCTTGCTCTTGCTAATTGCTGAATGTAAAACAGGCCCACAGCATAGGCCAAATTAACTGTCAGGGAGAGAAAGTGAGTTGGTGTAATCACTTTGGAAAAATAAAACCCCGAAAAAGGAATTGACAACTATTAGAAAAAAATGGAGCATCTTGAGCAACGAGGCAATGACATGCTGTAAAAGATGAGCAGGCTAGACAAGTTTGTTTTTGAATTGCTACATTTAAATACAAGTTACTATACTGAATCCAAGAATGGCGTAGCAGTCGGATGTGTCTTTGTCCTGTCTTGTCCCGTGTAAATAGTATTCGTATTTTTCGTATACATTTCGTATTTATTTTAATTTCACTTTCCATCTAGGAACTGAATATACATTCCTACATTCCGCCTCACCCAATGTGGTACGGACCTGCTATTTTTTTATATACTTTTGAACCGTAACCCCAATCAGAAACTAGCCAGATAACTAGCTACTAGCTAGTAGTCAGTTAGCCACTGCTGCGGTCTTCGCCCTTAACTCGGACACAGCCAGCTTCAATACCGGGCCGATACCTGCCAGTCTGCAAGCGCGATATCAACCCAGAGCATATAGGACTGCTTTTTCTCTACCACATCACCGGATTCCTGACGCAAGCTCTGGACAATTACACCGTATTATCACAGCTAGCTAGCTGCAACCGAGTGGCTACTACTGGCTAACACCTCTGTCCCGAAGCAAGCACCAGTTAGCCTTGAGCTAGCCTCGAGCTAGGCCCATCTGCCGGCTAGCTGCAGCGCGATATCAACCCAGAGCATATAGGACTGCTTTTTCTCTACCACATCACCGGATTCCTGACGCAAGCTCTGGACAATTACACCGTATCATCACAGCTAGCTAGCTGCAACCGAGTGTCCTACTACTGGCTAACACCTCTGTCCCGAAGCAAGCACCAGTTAGCCTTGAGCTAGCCTCGAGCTAGGCCCATCTGCCGGCTAGCTGAAGAGCTAGTGCCACTGCCACTGCCACGAAGCTAGCACCAGTTAGCAAACACTATTCTACAATTCACAACCTCTCTTTCGCCATCGCCATCTGGCTTGGATTCTCTGTCGACACAACCACGTCTGAGCAGACCCCCTCCGTCTGAGCAGACCACCCCCCGGGCTACTAACTTTACACGCCGCGTGCTAGCTTAGTGGAGGCCTCCTCTGCTCCATCTACGGCTGCCCCCTGGACACTATGATCACTTGGCTACATAGCTGATGCATGCTTGACTGTCCATTAATTCACGGTACTCCATTCTGTTTATTTGTGTTTTATCTGTCGGCTCTGTGCTTTAACTCAGGATCTGTGTGTAGTTAATCCGACCCTCTCTGCCTAGTCATCGCCATTTTTTACCTGTTGTTGCTGTGTCAGACTAGCACCCTGTTATTGCTGCTGTTATCTTACCTGTTGTTTTAGCTAGCTCTCCCAATCAAGACCTGCAATCACTTTATGCCTTATTGTATGTCTCTCTCAAATATCAATATGCCTTGCATACTGTTGTTCAGGCTAGTTTTCATTGTCATTGTTTTGGTTTGCAATGGACCCTGTAGTTCCACTCTCCGTACCTCTGATACCCCCTTTGTCCCACCCCCCACACATGCGGTGACCTCACCCATTGAGACCAGCATGTCCAGAGATACAACCTCTCTTATCATCACCCAGTGCCTGGGCTTGCCTCCGCTGTACCCGCGCCCCTCCATACCCCTGTCTGCACATTATGCCCAGAATCTATTCTACCACGCCCATAAATCTGCTCCTTTTATTCTTTGTCCCCAACGCTCTAGGCGACCAGTTTTGATAGCCTTTAGCCGCACCCTCATCCTACTACTCCTCTGTTCCTCGGGTGATGTGGAGGTAAACCCAGGCCCTGCATGTCCCCAGTCACCCTCATTTGTTGACTTCTGCGATCGAAAAAGCCTTGGCCTCATGCATGTCAACATCAGAAGCCTCCTCCCTAAGTTTGCCTTACTCACCGCTTTAGCACACTCTGCCAATCCTGATGTCCTTGCCGTGTCCGAATCCTGGCTTAGGAAGGCCACCAAAAATTCTGAGATTTCCATACCCAACTATAACACTTTCCGTCAAGATAGAACTGCCAAAGGGGGAGGAGTTGCAATCTACTGCAGAGATAGCCTGCAAAGTTCTGTCATACTTTCCAGGTCTATGCCCAAACAGTTCGAACTTCTAATTTTAAAAATTAATCTCTCCAGAAATAAGTCTCTCACTGTTGCCGCCTGCTACCGACCCCCCTCAGCTCCCAGCTGTGCCCTGGACACCATCTGTGAATTGATCGCTCCCCATCTAGCTTCAGAGTTTGTTCTGTTAGGTGACCTAAACTGGGATATGCTTAACACCCCGGCAGTCCTACAATCCAAGCTTGATGCCCTCAATCTCACACAAATCATCAAGGAACCCACCAGGTACAACCCTAAATCCGTAAACATGGGCACCCTAATAGACATTATCCTGACCAACCTGCCCTCCAAATACACCTCTGCTGTCTTCAATCAAGATCTCAGCGATCACTGCCTCATTGCCTGTATCCGCCACGGGTCTGCGGTCAAACGACCACCCCTCATCACTGTCAAACGCTCCCTAAAACACTTCTGCGAGCAGGCCTTTCTAATCGACCTGGCCCGGGTACCCTGGAAGGATATTGACCTCATCCCGTCAGTTGAGGATGCCTGGTCATTCTTTAAATGTTACTTCCTCACCATATTAGACAAGCATGCTCCGTTCAAAAAATGCAGAACCAAGAACAGATATAGCCCTTGGTTCACTCCAGACCTGACTGCCCTCGACCAGCACAAAAACATCCTGTGGCGAACTGCAATAGCATCGAAGAGCCCCCGCGATATGCAACTGTTCAGGGAAGTCAGGAACCAATACACGCAGTCAGTCAGGAAAGCAAAGGCCAGCTTTTTCAAGCAGAAATTCGCATCCTGTAGCTCTAACTCCAAAAAGTTCTGGGATACTGTAAAGTCCATGGAGAACAAGAGCACCTCCTCCCAGCTGCCCACTGCACTGAGGCTAGGTAACACGGTCACCACCGATAAATCCGTGATAATCGAAGACTTCAACAAGCATTTCTCAATGGCTGGCCATGCCTTCTTCCTGGCGACTCCAACCTTGGCCAACAGCCCCGCCCCCCCCGCTGCTACTCGCCCAAGCCTCCCCAGCTTCTCCTTTACCCAAATCCAGATAGCAGATGTTCTGAAAGAGCTGGAAAACCTGGACCCATACAAATCAGCTGGGCTTGACAATCTGGACCCCCTATTTCTGAAACTGTCCGCCGCCATTGTCGCACCCCCTATTACCAGCCTGTTCAACCTCTCCTTCGTATCATCTGAGATCCCCAAGGATTGGAAAGCTGCCGCGGTCATCCCCCTCTTCAAAGGGGGAGACACCCTGGACCCAAACTGTTACAGACCTATATCCATCCTGCCCTGCCTATCTAAGGTCTTCGAAAGCCAAGTCAACAAACAGATCACTGACCATCTCGAATCCCACCGTACCTTCTCCGCTGTGCAATCCGGTTTCCGAGCCGGTCACGGATGCACCTCAGCCACGCTCAAGGTACTAAACGACATCATAACCGCCATCGATAAAAGACATTACTGTGCAGCCGTCTTCATCGACCTGGCCAAGGCTTTCGACTCTGTCAATCACCATATTCTTATCGGCAGACTCAGTAGCCTCGGTTTTTCTAATGACTGCCTTGCCTGGTTCACCAACTACTTTGCAGACAGAGTTCAGTGTGTCAAATCGGAGGGCATGTTGTCCGGTCCTCTGGCAGTCTCTATGGGGGTACCACAGGGTTCAATTCTCGGGCCGACTCTTTTCTCTGTATACATCAATGATGTTGCTCTTGCTGCGGGCGATTCCCTGACCCACCTCTACGCAGACGACACCATTCTATATACTTCCGGCCCTTCCTTGGACACTGTGCTATCTAACCTCCAAACGAGCTTCAATGCCATACAACACTCCTTCCGTGGCCTCCAACTGCTCTTAAACGCTAGTAAAACCAAATGCATGCTTTTCAACCGTTCGCTGCCTGCACCCGCACGCCCGACTAGCATCACCACCCTGGACGGTTCCGACCTAGAATATGTGGACATCTATAAGTACCTAGGTGTCTGGCTAGACTGCAAACTCTCCTTCCAGACTCATATCAAACATCTCCAATCCAAAATCAAATCAAGAATCGGCTTTCTATTCCGCAACAAAGCCTCCTTCACTCACGCCGCCAAACTTACCCTAGTAAAACTGACTATCCTGCCGATCCTCGACTTCAGCGATGTCATCTACAAAATAGCTTCCAACACTCTACTCAGCAAACTGGATGCAGTTTATCACAGTGCCATTCGTTTTGTTACTAAAGCACCTTATACGACCCACCACTGCGACCTGTATGCCCTAGTCGGCTGGCCCTCGCTACATGTTCGTCGTCAGACCCACTGGCTCCAGGTCATCTACAAGGCTATGCTAGGTAAAGTGCCGCCTTATCTCAGTTCACTGGTCACGATGGCTACACCCACCCGCAGCACGCGCTCCAGCAGGTGTATCTCACTGATCATCCCTAAAGCTAAAACCTCATTTGGACGCCTTTCCTTCCAGTTCTCTGCTGCCTGCGACTGGAACGAATTGCAAAAATCTCTGAAGTTGGAGACTTTTATCTCCCTCAACAACTTTAAAAATCTGCTATCTGAGCAGCTAACCGATCGCTGCAGCTGTACATAGTCCATCTGTAAACTACCCACCCAATTTACCTACCTCACCCCCCATACTGCTTTTATTTATTTACTTTTCTGCTCTTTTGCACACCAGTACCAATATCTCTTCTTGCACATGATCATCTGATGATTTATCACTCCAGTGTTAATCTGCTAAAGTGTAATTATTCGATTTATTGCCTACCTCATGCCTTTTGCACACATTGTATATAGATTCTCTTTTTTTCTACCATGTTATTGACTTGTTTATTGTTTACTCCATGTGTAACTCTGTGTTGTCTGTTCACACTGCTATGCTTTATCTTGGCCAGGTCGCAGTTGCAAATGAGAACTTGTTCTCAACTAGCCTACCTGGTTAAATAAAGGTGAAATAAATAAAATAAATAAAAAATACACTGGTCCCGTGTTACCGTCTTATTAATGACCATGCCTTAATAACCACGTTACGAAATGAGTTGGATATCATTTCAGTCATGCTACTGTCAGTCATATTCGTGATATGAACTACCTACCGCGTGTGCCACAATTCCTCGGCTCACAGTGTGATAGCAGCGTATGTTCAATACGGTGGAGGCTGTTGATGGGAGGACGGCTCATGTCTGGAACGGGCGAATGGAATGGCATCAAACGCATACAAACCATGTGTTTGATGCCTTTACACCTGTACCGCTTCAGCCTTTACCCTTAACCCGTCCTCCTCCCGACATAAGGTGCAACCGGGACTCCTGTGGTTCAATAGGTATCACTGTAGAGTAGTAAACATTACTCCTGTGCTTCTATACTGACAGTGTGCCACATAAGACATGTGAAATCAACCATTACCAGCAGGGAGCGCTGTTTTTCTGTATTTAAATCTGCACCATGTGTTGGAGCTGTTTAGTGTCTGTATTTTATATCTGTACCATGTGTTGGAGCTGTTTAGTGTCTGTATTTTATATCTACACCATGTGTTGGAGCTGTTTACTCTGTATTTTATATCTGTACCATGTGTTGGAGCTGTTTACTGTCTGTATTTTATATCTGTACCATGTGGTGGAGCTGTTTACTGTCTGTATTTTATATCTGTACCATGTGTTGGAGCTGTTTACTCTGTATTTTATATCTGCACCATGTGTTGGAGCTGTTTACTGTCTGTATTTTATATCTGTACCATGTGGTGGAGCTGTTTACTCTGTATTTTATATCTGCACCATGTGTTGGAGCTGTTTACTCTGTATTTTATATCTGCACCATGTGTTGGAGCTGTTTACTGTCTGTATTTTATATCTGTACCATGTGTTGGAGCTGTTTACTGTCTGTATTTTATATCTGTACCATGTGTTGGAGCTGTTTACTGTCTGTATTTTATATCTGTACCATGTGTTGGAGCTGTTTACTGTCTGTATTTTATATCTACACCATGTGTTGGAGCTGTTTACTGTCTGTATTTTATATCTGCACCATGTGTTGGAGCTGTTTACTGTCTGTATTTTATATCTGTACCATGTGTTGGAGCTGTTTACTGTCTGTATTTTATATCTGTACCATGTGTTGGAGCTGTTTACTCTGTATTTTATATCTGCACCATGTGTTGGAGCTGTTTACTGTCTGTATTTTATATCTGTACCATGTGTTGGAGCTGTTTACTGTCTGTATTTTATATCTGTACCATGTGTTGGAGCTGTTTACTCTGTATTTTATATCTGCACCATGTGTTGGAGCTGTTTACTGTCTGTATTTTATATCTGTACCATGTGTTGGAGCTGTTTACTCTGTATTTTATATCTGTACCATGTGTTGGAGCTGTTTACTGTCTGTATTTTATATCTACACCATGTGTTGGAGCTGTTTACTGTCTGTATTTTATATCTGTACCATGTGTTGGAGCTGTTTACTGTCTGTATTTTATATCTGTACCATGTGTTGGAGCTGTTTACTCTGTATTTTATATCTGCACCATGTGTTGGAGCTGTTTACTGTCTGTATTTTATATCTGTACCATGTGTTGGAGCTGTTTACTCTGTATTTTATATCTGTACCATGTGTTGGAGCTGTTTACTGTCTGTATTTTATATCTACACCATGTGTTGGAGCTGTTTACTGTCTGTATTTTATATCTGCACCATGTGGTGGAGCTGTTTACTGTCTGTATTTTATATCTGTACCATGTGTTGGAGCTGTTTACTGTCTGTATTTTATATCTGCACCATGTGTTGGAGCTGTTTACTGTCTGTATTTTATATCTACACCATGTGGTGGAGCTGTTTACTGTCTGTATTTTATATCTGCACCATGTGGTGGAGCTGTTTACTCTGTATTTTATATCTGTACCATGTGTTGGAGCTGTTTACTGTCTGTATTTTATATCTGCACCATGTGTTGGAGCTGTTTACTGTCTGTATTTTATATCTACACCATGTGGTGGAGCTGTTTACTGTCTGTATTTTATATCTGTACCATGTGTTGGAGCTGTTTACTGTCTGTATTTTATATCTACACCATGTGGTGGAGCTGTTTACTGTCTGTATTTTATATCTGCACCATGTGTTGGAGCTGTTTACTCTGTATTTTATATCTGCACCATGTGTTGGAGCTGTTTACTGTCTGTATTTTATATCTGTACCATGTGTTGGAGCTGTTTACTCTGTATTTTATATCTGCACCATGTGTTGGAGCTGTTTACTCTGTATTTTATATCTACACCATGTGTTGGAGCTGTTTACTGTCTGTATTTTATATCTGCACCATGTGGTGGAGCTGTTTACTGTCTGTATTTTATATCTGCACCATGTGTTGGAGCTGTTTACTGTCTGTATTTTATATCTGCACCATGTGGTGGAGCTGTTTACTGTCTGTATTTTATATCTGTACCATGTGTTGGAGCTGTTTACTGTCTGTATTTTATATCTACACCATGTGTTGGAGCTGTTTACTCTGTATTTTATATCTGTACCATGTGTTGGAGCTGTTTACTGTCTGTATTTTATATCTACACCATGTGTTGGAGCTGTTTACTGTCTGTATTTTATATCTGTACCATGTGTTGGAGCTGTTTACTGTCTGTATTTTATATCTGTACCATGTGTTGGAGCTGTTTACTCTGTATTTTATATCTGTACCATGTGTTGGAGCTGTTTACTCTGTATTTTATATCTGTACCATGTGTTGGAGCTGTTTACTGTCTGTATTTTATATCTACACCATGTGTTGGAGCTGTTTACTGTCTGTATTTTATATCTGCACCATGTGGTGGAGCTGTTTACTGTCTGTATTTTATATCTGTACCATGTGTTGGAGCTGTTTACTGTCTGTATTTTATATCTGCACCATGTGTTGGAGCTGTTTACTGTCTGTATTTTATATCTGTACCATGTGTTGGAGCTGTTTACTGTCTGTATTTTATATCTGTACCATGTGGTGGAGCTGTTTACTCTGTATTTTATATCTACACCATGTGTTGGAGCTGTTTACTGTCTGTATTTTATATCTGTACCATGTGTTGGAGCTGTTTACTGTCTGTATTTTATATCTGTACCATGTGTTGGAGCTGTTTACTCTGTATTTTATATCTGTACCATGTGTTGGAGCTGTTTACTCTGTATTTTATATCTACACCATGTGTTGGAGCTGTTTACTGTCTGTATTTTATATCTACACCATGTGTTGGAGCTGTTTACTCTGTATTTTATATCTGTACCATGTGTTGGAGCTGTTTACTGTCTGTATTTTATATCTGTACCATGTGTTGGAGCTGTTTACTGTCTGTATTTTATATCTGCACCATGTGTTGGAGCTGTTTACTCTGTATTTTATATCTGCACCATGTGTTGGAGCTGTTTACTGTCTGTATTTTATATCTGTACCATGTGTTGGAGCTGTTTACTGTCTGTATTTTATATCTGCACCATGTGTTGGAGCTGTTTACTGTCTGTATTTTATATCTGTACCATGTGTTGGAGCTGTTTACTCTGTATTTTATATCTGTACCATGTGTTGGAGCTGTTTACTGTCTGTATTTTATATCTACACCATGTGGTGGAGCTGTTTACTCTGTATTTTATATCTGTACCATGTGTTGGAGCTGTTTACTGTCTGTATTTTATATCTGTACCATGTGTTGGAGCTGTTTACTGTCTGTATTTTATATCTGTACCATGTGTTGGAGCTGTTTACTGTCTGTATTTTATATCTGTACCATGTGTTGGAGCTGTTTACTGTCTGTATTTTATATCTGTACCATGTGTTGGAGCTGTTTACTGTCTGTATTTTATATCTGTACCATGTGTTGGAGCTGTTTACTCTGTATTTTATATCTGTACCATGTGTTGGAGCTGTTTACTGTCTGTATTTTATATCTACACCATGTGGTGGAGCTGTTTACTCTGTATTTTATATCTGCACCATGTGGTGGAGCTGTTTACTGTCTGTATTTTATATCTGCACCATGTGGTGGAGCTGTTTACTCTCTGTATTTTATATCTGTACCATGTGGTGGAGCTGTTTACTGTCTGTATTTTATATCTGTACCATGTGTTGGAGCTGTTTACTGTCTGTATTTTATATATACACCATGTGTTGGAGCTGTTTACTGTCTGTATTTTATATCTACACCATGTGGTGGAGCTGTTTACTGTCTGTATTTTATATCTGTACCATGTGTTGGAGCTGTTTACTCTGTATTTTATATCTGCACCATGTGGTGGAGCTGTTTACTGTCTGTATTTTATATCTACACCATGTGTTGGAGCTGTTTACTGTCTGTATTTTATATCTGTACCATGTGTTGGAGCTGTTTACTGTCTGTATTTTATATCTGCACCATGTGGTGGAGCTGTTTACTCTCTGTATTTTATATCTGTACCATGTGGTGGAGCTGTTTACTGTCTGTATTTTATATCTGTACCATGTGGTGGAGCTGTTTACTCTGTATTTTATATCTGCACCATGTGGTGGAGCTGTTTACTGTCTGTATTTTATATCTACACCATGTGTTGGAGCTGTTTACTGTCTGTATTTTATATCTGCACCATGTGGTGGAGCTGTTTACTGTCTGTATTTTATATCTGTACCATGTGTTGGAGCTGTTTACTCTCTGTATTTTATATCTGCACCATGTGGTGGAGCTGTTTACTGTCTGTATTTTATATCTGTACCATGTGGTGGAGCTGTTTACTCTGTATTTTATATCTACACCATGTGTTGGAGCTGTTTACTGTCTGTATTTTATATCTACACCATGTGTTGGAGCTGTTTACTGTCTGTATTTTATATCTGCACCATGTGTTGGAGCTGTTTACTCTGTATTTTATATCTGTACCATGTGTTGGAGCTGTTTACTGTCTGTATTTTATATCTACACCATGTGTTGGAGCTGTTTACTGTCTGTATTTTATATCTGCACCATGTGTTGGAGCTGTTTACTGTCTGTATTTTATATCTGTACCATGTGGTGGAGCTGTTTACTCTGTATTTTATATCTGCACCATGTGTTGGAGCTGTTTACTGTCTGTATTTTATATCTGCACCATGTGTTGGAGCTGTTTACTGTCTGTATTTTATATCTGCACCATGTGTTGGAGCTGTTTACTGTCTGTATTTTATATCTACACCATGTGTTGGAGCTGTTTACTGTCTGTATTTTATATCTGCACCATGTGTTGGAGCTGTTTACTGTCTGTATTTTATATCTGTACCATGTGGTGGAGCTGTTTACTCTGTATTTTATATCTGTACCATGTGGTGGAGCTGTTTACTCTGTATTTTATATCTGCACCATGTGGTGGAGCTGTTTACTGTCTGTATTTTATATCTACACCATGTGTTGGAGCTGTTTACTGTCTGTATTTTATATCTGCACCATGTGTTGGAGCTGTTTACTCTGTATTTTATATCTACACCATGTGTTGGAGCTGTTTACTCTGTATTTTATATCTGCACCATGTGTTGGAGCTGTTTACTCTGTATTTTATATCTGCACCATGTGGTGGAGCTGTTTACTGTCTGTATTTTATATCTACACCATGTGTTGGAGCTGTTTACTGTCTGTATTTTATATCTGTACCATGTGTTGGAGCTGTTTACTGTCTGTATTTTATATCTACACCATGTGGTGGAGCTGTTTACTGTCTGTATTTTATATCTACACCATGTGTTGGAGCTGTTTACTGTCTGTATTTTATATCTACACCATGTGTTGGAGCTGTTTACTCTGTATTTTATATCTGTACCATGTGTTGGAACTGTTTACTCTGTATTTTATATCTGTACCATGTGTTGGAGCTGTTTACTGTCTGTATTTTATATCTGCACCATGTGTTGGAGCTGTTTACTGTCTGTATTTTATATCTGTACCATGTGGTGGAGCTGTTTACTGTCTGTATTTTATATCTACACCATGTGTTGGAGCTGTTTACTGTCTGTATTTTATATCTACACCATGTGTTGGAGCTGTTTACTGTCTGTATTTTATATATGTACCATGTGGTGGAGCTGTTTACTGTCTGTATTTTATATCTGTACCATGTGTTGGAGCTGTTTACTGTCTGTATTTTATATCTACACCATGTGGTGGAGCTGTTTACTCTGTATTTTATATCTGTACCATGTGGTGGAGCTGTTTACTGTCTGTATTTTATATCTACACCATGTGGTGGAGCTGTTTACTCTGTATTTTATATCTGTACCATGTGGTGGAGCTGTTTACTCTGTATTTTATATCTGTACCATGTGGTGGAGCTGTTTACTGTCTGTATTTTATATCTACACCATGTGGTGGAGCTGTTTACTCTGTATTTTATATCTGCACCATGTGTTGGAGCTGTTTACTGTCTGTATTTTATATCTACACCATGTGTTGGAGCTGTTTACTGTCTGTATTTTATATCTGTACCATGTGGTGGAGCTGTTTACTGTCTGTATTTTATATCTGTACCATGTGTTGGAGCTGTTTACTGTCTGTATTTTATATCTGCACCATGTGTTGGAGCTGTTTACTGTCTGTATTTTATATCTACACCATGTGTTGGAGCTGTTTACTCTGTATTTTATATCTACACCATGTGGTGGAGCTGTTTACTGTGTATTTTATATCTACACCATGTGTTGGAGCTGTTTACTGTCTGTATTTTATATCTGCACCATGTGTTGGAGCTGTTTACTGTCTGTATTTTATATCTGTACCATGTGTTGGAGCTGTTTACTGTCTGTATTTTATATCTACACCATGTGTTGGAGCTGTTTACTGTCTGTATTTTATATCTGTACCATGTGTTGGAGCTGTTTACTCTGTATTTTATATCTACACCATGTGGTGGAGCTGTTTACTCTGTATTTTATATCTACACCATGTGGTGGAGCTGTTTACTCTGTATTTTATATCTACACCATGTGGTGGAGCTGTTTACTCTGTATTTTATATCTGTACCATGTGTTGGAGCTGTTTACTGTCTGTATTTTATATCTACACCATGTGTTGGAGCTGTTTACTGTCTGTATTTTATATCTGCACCATGTGTTGGAGCTGTTTACTGTCTGTATTTTATATCTGTACCATGTGTTGGAGCTGTTTACTCTGTATTATATATCTGCACCATGTGGTGGAGCTGTTTACTCTGTATTTTATATCTGTACCATGTGTTGGAGCTGTTTACTGTCTGTATTTTATATCTGTACCATGTGTTGGAGCTGTTTACTGTCTGTATTTTATATCTGTACCATGTGTTGGAGCTGTTTACTGTCTGTATTTTATATCTACACCATGTGTTGGAGCTGTTTACTGTCTGTATTTTATATCTGTACCATGTGTTGGAGCTGTTTACTGTCTGTATTTTATATCTACACCATGTGGTGGAGCTGTTTACTGTCTGTATTTTATATCTGTACCATGTGGTGGAGCTGTTTACTGTCTGTATTTTATATCTGCACCATGTGGTGGAGCTGTTTACTGTCTGTATTTTATATCTGCACCATGTGTTGGAGCTGTTTACTGTCTGTATTTTATATCTACACCATGTGGTGGAGCTGTTTACTGTCTGTATTTTATATCTGTACCATGTGGTGGAGCTGTTTACTCTGTATTTTATATCTGCACCATGTGTTGGAGCTGTTTACTCTGTATTTTATATCTGCACCATGTGTTGGAGCTGTTTACTGTCTGTATTTTATATCTGTACCATGTGTTGGAGCTGTTTACTGTCTGTATTTTATATCTGCACCATGTGTTGGAGCTGTTTACTGTCTGTATTTTATATCTGTACCATGTGTTGGAGCTGTTTACTGTCTGTATTTTATATCTGTACCATGTGTTGGAGCTGTTTACTGTCTGTATTTTATATCTGTACCATGTGTTGGAGCTGTTTACTGTCTGTATTTTATATCTGCACCATGTGTTGGAGCTGTTTACTGTCTGTATTTTATATCTGCACCATGTGTTGGAGCTGTTTACTCTGTATTTTATATCTGTACCATGTGTTGGAGCTGTTTACTGTCTGTATTTTATATCTGTACCATGTGTTGGAGCTGTTTACTCTGTATTTTATATCTGCACCATGTGTTGGAGCTGTTTACTGTCTGTATTTTATATCTGCACCATGTGGTGGAGCTGTTTACTGTCTGTATTTTATATCTACACCATGTGTTGGAGCTGTTTACTCTGTATTTTATATCTGCACCATGTGTTGGAGCTGTTTACTGTCTGTATTTTATATCTGCACCATGTGTTGGAGCTGTTTACTGTCTGTATTTTATATCTGCACCATGTGTTGGAGCTGTTTACTCTGTATTTTATATCTACACCATGTGTTGGAGCTGTTTACTGTCTGTATTTTATATCTGTACCATGTGTTGGAGCTGTTTACTGTCTGTATTTTATATCTGTACCATGTGTTGGAGCTGTTTACTGTCTGTATTTTATATCTGCACCATGTGTTGGAGCTGTTTACTCTGTATTTTATATCTGCACCATGTGTTGGAGCTGTTTACTGTCTGTATTTTATATCTACACCATGTGTTGGAGCTGTTTACTCTGTATTTTATATCTACACCATGTGGTGGAGCTGTTTACTCTGTATTTTATATCTACACCATGTGTTGGAGCTGTTTACTCTGTATTTTATATCTGCACCATGTGTTGGAGCTGTTTACTGTCTGTATTTTATATCTGCACCATGTGTTGGAGCTGTTTACTGTCTGTATTTTATATCTGCACCATGTGTTGGAGCTGTTTACTGTCTGTATTTTATATCTGCACCATGTGTTGGAGCTGTTTACTGTCTGTATTTTATATCTACACCATGTGTTGGAGCTGTTTACTGTCTGTATTTTATATCTGCACCATGTGTTGGAGCTGTTTACTGTCTGTATTTTATATCTGTACCATGTGTTGGAGCTGTTTACTGTCTGTATTTTATATCTGCACCATGTGTTGGAGCTGTTTACTCTGTATTTTATATCTGCACCATGTGTTGGAGCTGTTTACTGTCTGTATTTTATATCTGTACCATGTGTTGGAGCTGTTTACTGTCTGTATTTTATATCTGCACCATGTGTTGGAGCTGTTTACTGTCTGTATTTTATATCTGTACCATGTGTTGGAGCTGTTTACTCTGTATTTTATATCTGTACCATGTGTTGGAGCTGTTTACTGTCTGTATTTTATATCTACACCATGTGGTGGAGCTGTTTACTCTGTATTTTATATCTGTACCATGTGTTGGAGCTGTTTACTGTCTGTATTTTATATCTGTACCATGTGTTGGAGCTGTTTACTGTCTGTATTTTATATCTGTACCATGTGTTGGAGCTGTTTACTGTCTGTATTTTATATCTGTACCATGTGTTGGAGCTGTTTACTGTCTGTATTTTATATCTGTACCATGTGTTGGAGCTGTTTACTGTCTGTATTTTATATCTGTACCATGTGTTGGAGCTGTTTACTCTGTATTTTATATCTGTACCATGTGTTGGAGCTGTTTACTGTCTGTATTTTATATCTACACCATGTGGTGGAGCTGTTTACTCTGTATTTTATATCTGCACCATGTGGTGGAGCTGTTTACTGTCTGTATTTTATATCTGCACCATGTGGTGGAGCTGTTTACTCTCTGTATTTTATATCTGTACCATGTGGTGGAGCTGTTTACTGTCTGTATTTTATATCTGTACCATGTGTTGGAGCTGTTTACTGTCTGTATTTTATATATACACCATGTGTTGGAGCTGTTTACTGTCTGTATTTTATATCTACACCATGTGGTGGAGCTGTTTACTGTCTGTATTTTATATCTGTACCATGTGTTGGAGCTGTTTACTCTGTATTTTATATCTGCACCATGTGGTAGAGCTGTTTACTGTCTGTATTTTATATCTACACCATGTGTTGGAGCTGTTTACTGTCTGTATTTTATATCTGTACCATGTGTTGGAGCTGTTTACTGTCTGTATTTTATATCTGCACCATGTGGTGGAGCTGTTTACTCTCTGTATTTTATATCTGTACCATGTGGTGGAGCTGTTTACTGTCTGTATTTTATATCTGTACCATGTGGTGGAGCTGTTTACTCTGTATTTTATATCTGCACCATGTGGTGGAGCTGTTTACTGTCTGTATTTTATATCTACACCATGTGTTGGAGCTGTTTACTGTCTGTATTTTATATCTGCACCATGTGGTGGAGCTGTTTACTGTCTGTATTTTATATCTGTACCATGTGTTGGAGCTGTTTACTCTCTGTATTTTATATCTGCACCATGTGGTGGAGCTGTTTACTGTCTGTATTTTATATCTGTACCATGTGGTGGAGCTGTTTACTCTGTATTTTATATCTACACCATGTGTTGGAGCTGTTTACTGTCTGTATTTTATATCTACACCATGTGTTGGAGCTGTTTACTGTCTGTATTTTATATCTGCACCATGTGTTGGAGCTGTTTACTCTGTATTTTATATCTGTACCATGTGTTGGAGCTGTTTACTGTCTGTATTTTATATCTACACCATGTGTTGGAGCTGTTTACTGTCTGTATTTTATATCTGCACCATGTGTTGGAGCTGTTTACTGTCTGTATTTTATATCTGTACCATGTGGTGGAGCTGTTTACTCTGTATTTTATATCTGCACCATGTGTTGGAGCTGTTTACTGTCTGTATTTTATATCTGCACCATGTGTTGGAGCTGTTTACTGTCTGTATTTTATATCTGCACCATGTGTTGGAGCTGTTTACTGTCTGTATTTTATATCTACACCATGTGTTGGAGCTGTTTACTGTCTGTATTTTATATCTGCACCATGTGTTGGAGCTGTTTACTGTCTGTATTTTATATCTGTACCATGTGGTGGAGCTGTTTACTCTGTATTTTATATCTGTACCATGTGGTGGAGCTGTTTACTCTGTATTTTATATCTGCACCATGTGGTGGAGCTGTTTACTGTCTGTATTTTATATCTGCACCATGTGTTGGAGCTGTTTACTGTCTGTATTTTATATCTGCACCATGTGTTGGAGCTGTTTACTCTGTATTTTATATCTACACCATGTGTTGGAGCTGTTTACTCTGTATTTTATATCTGCACCATGTGTTGGAGCTGTTTACTCTGTATTTTATATCTGCACCATGTGGTGGAGCTGTTTACTGTCTGTATTTTATATCTACACCATGTGTTGGAGCTGTTTACTGTCTGTATTTTATATCTACACCATGTGGTGGAGCTGTTTACTGTCTGTATTTTATATCTACACCATGTGGTGGAGCTGTTTACTGTCTGTATTTTATATCTGCACCATGTGTTGGAGCTGTTTACTGTCTGTATTTTATATCTGTACCATGTGTTGGAGCTGTTTACTGTCTGTATTTTATATCTGCACCATGTGTTGGAGCTGTTTACTCTGTATTTTATATCTGCACCATGTGTTGGAGCTGTTTACTCTGTATTTTATATCTGTACCATGTGTTGGAGCTGTTTACTGTCTGTATTTTATATCTGTACCATGTGTTGGAGCTGTTTACTGTCTGTATTTTATATCTACACCATGTGGTGGAGCTGTTTACTGTCTGTATTTTATATCTACACCATGTGTTGGAGCTGTTTACTGTCTGTATTTTATATCTACACCATGTGTTGGAGCTGTTTACTCTGTATTTTATATCTGTACCATGTGTTGGAACTGTTTACTCTGTATTTTATATCTGTACCATGTGTTGGAGCTGTTTACTGTCTGTATTTTATATCTGCACCATGTGTTGGAGCTGTTTACTGTCTGTATTTTATATCTGTACCATGTGGTGGAGCTGTTTACTGTCTGTATTTTATATCTACACCATGTGTTGGAGCTGTTTACTGTCTGTATTTTATATCTACACCATGTGTTGGAGCTGTTTACTGTCTGTATTTTATATCTGTACCATGTGGTGGAGCTGTTTACTGTCTGTATTTTATATCTGTACCATGTGTTGGAGCTGTTTACTGTCTGTATTTTATATCTACACCATGTGGTGGAGCTGTTTACTCTGTATTTTATATCTGTACCATGTGGTGGAGCTGTTTACTGTCTGTATTTTATATCTACACCATGTGGTGGAGCTGTTTACTCTGTATTTTATATCTGTACCATGTGGTGGAGCTGTTTACTCTGTATTTTATATCTGTACCATGTGGTGGAGCTGTTTACTGTCTGTATTTTATATCTACACCATGTGGTGGAGCTGTTTACTCTGTATTTTATATCTGCACCATGTGTTGGAGCTGTTTACTGTCTGTATTTTATATCTACACCATGTGTTGGAGCTGTTTACTGTCTGTATTTTATATCTGTACCATGTGGTGGAGCTGTTTACTGTCTGTATTTTATATCTGTACCATGTGTTGGAGCTGTTTACTGTCTGTATTTTATATCTGCACCATGTGTTGGAGCTGTTTACTGTCTGTATTTTATATCTACACCATGTGTTGGAGCTGTTTACTCTGTATTTTATATCTACACCATGTGGTGGAGCTGTTTACTGTGTATTTTATATCTACACCATGTGTTGGAGCTGTTTACTGTCTGTATTTTATATCTGCACCATGTGTTGGAGCTGTTTACTGTCTGTATTTTATATCTGTACCATGTGTTGGAGCTGTTTACTGTCTGTATTTTATATCTACACCATGTGTTGGAGCTGTTTACTGTCTGTATTTTATATCTGTACCATGTGTTGGAGCTGTTTACTCTGTATTTTATATCTACACCATGTGGTGGAGCTGTTTACTCTGTATTTTATATCTACACCATGTGGTGGAGCTGTTTACTCTGTATTTTATATCTACACCATGTGGTGGAGCTGTTTACTCTGTATTTTATATCTGTACCATGTGTTGGAGCTGTTTACTGTCTGTATTTTATATCTACACCATGTGTTGGAGCTGTTTACTGTCTGTATTTTATATCTGCACCATGTGTTGGAGCTGTTTACTGTCTGTATTTTATATCTGTACCATGTGTTGGAGCTGTTTACTCTGTATTATATATCTGCACCATGTGGTGGAGCTGTTTACTCTGTATTTTATATCTGTACCATGTGTTGGAGCTGTTTACTGTCTGTATTTTATATCTGTACCATGTGTTGGAGCTGTTTACTGTCTGTATTTTATATCTGTACCATGTGTTGGAGCTGTTTACTGTCTGTATTTTATATCTACACCATGTGTTGGAGCTGTTTACTGTCTGTATTTTATATCTGTACCATGTGTTGGAGCTGTTTACTGTCTGTATTTTATATCTACACCATGTGGTGGAGCTGTTTACTGTCTGTATTTTATATCTGTACCATGTGGTGGAGCTGTTTACTGTCTGTATTTTATATCTGCACCATGTGGTGGAGCTGTTTACTGTCTGTATTTTATATCTGCACCATGTGTTGGAGCTGTTTACTGTCTGTATTTTATATCTACACCATGTGGTGGAGCTGTTTACTGTCTGTATTTTATATCTGTACCATGTGGTGGAGCTGTTTACTCTGTATTTTATATCTGCACCATGTGTTGGAGCTGTTTACTCTGTATTTTATATCTGCACCATGTGTTGGAGCTGTTTACTGTCTGTATTTTATATCTGTACCATGTGTTGGAGCTGTTTACTGTCTGTATTTTATATCTGCACCATGTGTTGGAGCTGTTTACTGTCTGTATTTTATATCTGTACCATGTGTTGGAGCTGTTTACTGTCTGTATTTTATATCTGTACCATGTGTTGGAGCTGTTTACTGTCTGTATTTTATATCTGTACCATGTGTTGGAGCTGTTTACTGTCTGTATTTTATATCTGCACCATGTGTTGGAGCTGTTTACTGTCTGTATTTTATATCTGCACCATGTGTTGGAGCTGTTTACTCTGTATTTTATATCTGTACCATGTGTTGGAGCTGTTTACTGTCTGTATTTTATATCTGTACCATGTGTTGGAGCTGTTTACTCTGTATTTTATATCTGCACCATGTGTTGGAGCTGTTTACTGTCTGTATTTTATATCTGCACCATGTGGTGGAGCTGTTTACTGTCTGTATTTTATATCTACACCATGTGTTGGAGCTGTTTACTCTGTATTTTATATCTGCACCATGTGTTGGAGCTGTTTACTGTCTGTATTTTATATCTGCACCATGTGTTGGAGCTGTTTACTGTCTGTATTTTATATCTGCACCATGTGTTGGAGCTGTTTACTCTGTATTTTATATCTACACCATGTGTTGGAGCTGTTTACTGTCTGTATTTTATATCTGTACCATGTGTTGGAGCTGTTTACTGTCTGTATTTTATATCTGTACCATGTGTTGGAGCTGTTTACTGTCTGTATTTTATATCTGCACCATGTGTTGGAGCTGTTTACTCTGTATTTTATATCTGCACCATGTGTTGGAGCTGTTTACTGTCTGTATTTTATATCTACACCATGTGTTGGAGCTGTTTACTCTGTATTTTATATCTACACCATGTGGTGGAGCTGTTTACTCTGTATTTTATATCTACACCATGTGTTGGAGCTGTTTACTCTGTATTTTATATCTGCACCATGTGTTGGAGCTGTTTACTGTCTGTATTTTATATCTGCACCATGTGTTGGAGCTGTTTACTGTCTGTATTTTATATCTGCACCATGTGTTGGAGCTGTTTACTGTCTGTATTTTATATCTGCACCATGTGTTGGAGCTGTTTACTGTCTGTATTTTATATCTACACCATGTGTTGGAGCTGTTTACTGTCTGTATTTTATATCTGCACCATGTGTTGGAGCTGTTTACTGTCTGTATTTTATATCTGCACCATGTGTTGGAGCTGTTTACTGTCTGTATTTTATATCTGCACCATGTGTTGGAGCTGTTTACTGTCTGTATTTTATATCTGCACCATGTGTTGGAGCTGTTTACTGTCTGTATTTTATATCTGCACCATGTGGTGGAGCTGTTTACTCTGTATTTTATATCTGTACCATGTGTTGGAGCTGTTTACTCTGTATTTTATATCTGTACCATGTGTTGGAGCTGTTTACTGTCTGTATTTTATATCTGCACCATGTGTTGGAGCTGTTTACTGTCTGTATTTTATATCTGCACCATGTGTTGGAGCTGTTTACTGTCTGTATTTTATATCTGCACCATGTGTTGGAGCTGTTTACTGTCTGTATTTTATATCTGCACCATGTGTTGGAGCTGTTTACTGTCTGTATTTTATATCTGCACCATGTGTTGGAGCTGTTTACTCTGTATTTTATATCTACACCATGTGTTGGAGCTGTTTACTGTCTGTATTTTATATCTACACCATGTGGTGGAGCTGTTTACTGTCTGTATTTTATATCTGTACCATGTGGTGGAGCTGTTTACTCTGTATTTTATATCTACACCATGTGTTGGAGCTGTTTACTGTCTGTATTTTATATCTGTACCATGTGGTGGAGCTGTTTACTGTCTGTATTTTATATCTGCACCATGTGTTGGAGCTGTTTACTCTGTATTTTATATCTACACCATGTGTTGGAGCTGTTTACTGTCTGTATTTTATATCTGCACCATGTGTTGGAGCTGTTTACTGTCTGTATTTTATATCTACACCATGTGGTGGAGCTGTTTACTGTCTGTATTTTATATCTGTACCATGTGGTGGAGCTGTTTACTGTCTGTATTTTATATCTACACCATGTGGTGGAGCTGTTTACTGTCTGTATTTTATATCTGCACCATGTGTTGGAGCTGTTTACTGTCTGTATTTTATATCTACACCATGTGGTGGAGCTGTTTACTGTCTGTATTTTATATCTGTACCATGTGTTGGAGCTGTTTACTGTCTGTATTTTATATCTGCACCATGTGTTGGAGCTGTTTACTGTCTGTATTTTATATCTGTACCATGTGTTGGAGCTGTTTACTGTCTGTATTTTATATCTGCACCATGTGTTGGAGCTGTTTACTGTCTGTATTTTATATCTGTACCATGTGTTGGAGCTGTTTACTGTCTGTATTTTATATCTACACCATGTGGTGGAGCTGTTTACTCTGTATTTTATATCTACACCATGTGTTGGAGCTGTTTACTGTCTGTATTTTATATCTGTACCATGTGTTGGAGCTGTTTACTGTCTGTATTTTATATCTACACCATGTGTTGGAGCTGTTTACTGTCTGTATTTTATATCTACACCATGTGGTGGAGCTGTTTACTCTGTATTTTATATCTACACCATGTGTTGGAGCTGTTTACTGTCTGTATTTTATATCTACACCATGTGTTGGAGCTGTTTACTGTCTGTATTTTATATCTGTACCATGTGTTGGAGCTGTTTACTCTGTATTTTATATCTACACCATGTGTTGGAGCTGTTTACTCTGTATTTTATATCTACACCATGTGGTGGAGCTGTTTACTGTCTGTATTTTATATCTGTACCATGTGTTGGAGCTGTTTACTCTGTATTTTATATCTACACCATGTGTTGGAGCTGTTTACTGTCTGTATTTTATATCTACACCATGTGTTGGAGCTGTTTACTCTGTATTTTATATCTACACCATGTGGTGGAGCTGTTTACTGTCTGTATTTTATATCTGTACCATGTGTTGGAGCTGTTTACTCTGTATTTTATATCTACACCATGTGGTGGAGCTGTTTACTGTCTGTATTTTATATCTGCACCATGTGTTGGAGCTGTTTACTGTCTGTATTTTATATCTGCACCATGTGTTGGAGCTGTTTACTGTCTGTATTTTATATCTGTACCATGTGTTGGAGCTGTTTACTGTCTGTATTTTATATCTGTACCATGTGTTGGAGCTGTTTACTCTGTATTTTATATCTGTACCATGTGTTGGAGCTGTTTACTGTCTGTATTTTATATCTGCACCATGTGTTGGAGCTGTTTACTGTCTGTATTTTATATCTGCACCATGTGTTGGAGCTGTTTACTGTCTGTATTTTATATCTGCACCATGTGTTGGAGCTGTTTACTGTCTGTATTTTATATCTGTACCATGTGTTGGAGCTGTTTACTGTCTGTATTTTATATCTGCACCATGTGTTGGAGCTGTTTACTCTGTATTTTATATCTGCACCATGTGTTGGAGCTGTTTACTGTCTGTATTTTATATCTGCACCATGTGTTGGAGCTGTTTACTGTCTGTATTTTATATCTGCACCATGTGGTGGAGCTGTTTACTCTGTATTTTATATCTGTACCATGTGTTGGAGCTGTTTACTCTGTATTTTATATCTACACCATGTGTTGGAGCTGTTTACTGTCTGTATTTTATATCTGTACCATGTGGTGGAGCTGTTTACTGTCTGTATTTTATATCTGCACCATGTGTTGGAGCTGTTTACTCTGTATTTTATATCTACACCATGTGTTGGAGCTGTTTACTGTCTGTATTTTATATCTGCACCATGTGTTGGAGCTGTTTACTGTCTGTATTTTATATCTACACCATGTGGTGGAGCTGTTTACTGTCTGTATTTTATATCTGTACCATGTGGTGGAGCTGTTTACTGTCTGTATTTTATATCTACACCATGTGGTGGAGCTGTTTACTGTCTGTATTTTATATCTGCACCATGTGTTGGAGCTGTTTACTGTCTGTATTTTATATCTACACCATGTGGTGGAGCTGTTTACTGTCTGTATTTTATATCTGTACCATGTGTTGGAGCTGTTTACTGTCTGTATTTTATATCTGCACCATGTGTTGGAGCTGTTTACTGTCTGTATTTTATATCTGTACCATGTGTTGGAGCTGTTTACTGTCTGTATTTTATATCTGCACCATGTGTTGGAGCTGTTTACTGTCTGTATTTTATATCTGTACCATGTGTTGGAGCTGTTTACTGTCTGTATTTTATATCTACACCATGTGGTGGAGCTGTTTACTCTGTATTTTATATCTACACCATGTGTTGGAGCTGTTTACTGTCTGTATTTTATATCTGTACCATGTGTTGGAGCTGTTTACTGTCTGTATTTTATATCTACACCATGTGTTGGAGCTGTTTACTGTCTGTATTTTATATCTACACCATGTGGTGGAGCTGTTTACTCTGTATTTTATATCTACACCATGTGTTGGAGCTGTTTACTGTCTGTATTTTATATCTACACCATGTGTTGGAGCTGTTTACTGTCTGTATTTTATATCTGTACCATGTGTTGGAGCTGTTTACTCTGTATTTTATATCTACACCATGTGTTGGAGCTGTTTACTCTGTATTTTATATCTACACCATGTGGTGGAGCTGTTTACTGTCTGTATTTTATATCTGTACCATGTGTTGGAGCTGTTTACTCTGTATTTTATATCTACACCATGTGTTGGAGCTGTTTACTGTCTGTATTTTATATCTACACCATGTGTTGGAGCTGTTTACTCTGTATTTTATATCTACACCATGTGGTGGAGCTGTTTACTGTCTGTATTTTATATCTGTACCATGTGTTGGAGCTGTTTACTCTGTATTTTATATCTACACCATGTGGTGGAGCTGTTTACTGTCTGTATTTTATATCTGCACCATGTGTTGGAGCTGTTTACTGTCTGTATTTTATATCTGCACCATGTGTTGGAGCTGTTTACTGTCTGTATTTTATATCTGTACCATGTGTTGGAGCTGTTTACTGTCTGTATTTTATATCTGTACCATGTGTTGGAGCTGTTTACTCTGTATTTTATATCTGTACCATGTGTTGGAGCTGTTTACTGTCTGTATTTTATATCTGCACCATGTGTTGGAGCTGTTTACTGTCTGTATTTTATATCTGCACCATGTGTTGGAGCTGTTTACTGTCTGTATTTTATATCTGCACCATGTGTTGGAGCTGTTTACTGTCTGTATTTTATATCTGTACCATGTGTTGGAGCTGTTTACTGTCTGTATTTTATATCTGCACCATGTGTTGGAGCTGTTTACTCTGTATTTTATATCTGCACCATGTGTTGGAGCTGTTTACTGTCTGTATTTTATATCTGCACCATGTGTTGGAGCTGTTTACTGTCTGTATTTTATATCTGCACCATGTGGTGGAGCTGTTTACTCTGTATTTTATATCTGTACCATGTGTTGGAGCTGTTTACTCTGTATTTTATATCTGTACCATGTGTTGGAGCTGTTTACTGTCTGTATTTTATATCTGCACCATGTGTTGGAGCTGTTTACTGTCTGTATTTTATATCTGCACCATGTGTTGGAGCTGTTTACTGTCTGTATTTTATATCTGCACCATGTGTTGGAGCTGTTTACTGTCTGTATTTTATATCTGCACCATGTGTTGGAGCTGTTTACTGTCTGTATTTTATATCTGTACCATTTGTTGGAGCTGTTTACTGTCTGTATTTTATATCTACACCATGTGTTGGAGCTGTTTACTCTGTATTTTATATCTGCACCATGTGTTGGAGCTGTTTACTGTCTGTATTTTATATCTGTACCATGTGTTGGAGCTGTTTACTGTCTGTATTTTATATCTGTACCATGTGTTGGAGCTGTTTACTGTCTGTATTTTATATCTGTACCATGTGTTGGAGCTGTTTACTGTCTGTATTTTATATCTACACCATGTGTTGGAGCTGTTTACTGTCTGTATTTTATATCTGCACCATGTGTTGGAGCTGTTTACTCTGTATTTTATATCTGCACCATGTGTTGGAGCTGTTTACTGTCTGTATTTTATATCTGCACCATGTGTTGGAGCTGTTTACTCTGTATTTTATATCTACACCATGTGTTGGAGCTGTTTACTGTCTGTATTTTATATCTACACCATGTGGTGGAGCTGTTTACTGTCTGTATTTTATATCTGTACCATGTGTTGGAGCTGTTTACTGTCTGTATTTTATATCTGTACCATGTGGTGGAGCTGTTTACTGTCTGTATTTTATATCTACACCATGTGTTGGAGCTGTTTACTGTCTGTATTTTATATCTGCACCATGTGTTGGAGCTGTTTACTGTCTGTATTTTATATCTGCACCATGTGTTGGAGCTGTTTACTGTCTGTATTTTATATCTACACCATGTGGTGGAGCTGTTTACTGTCTGTATTTTATATCTGTACCATGTGTTGGAGCTGTTTACTGTCTGTATTTTATATCTGCACCATGTGTTGGAGCTGTTTACTGTCTGTATTTTATATCTGTATCATGTGTTGGAGCTGTTTACTGTCTGTATTTTATATCTGCACCATGTGTTGGAGCTGTTTACTGTCTGTATTTTATATCTGTACCATGTGTTGGAGCTGTTTACTGTCTGTATTTTATATCTACACCATGTGGTGGAGCTGTTTACTCTGTATTTTATATCTACACCATGTGTTGGAGCTGTTTACTGTCTGTATTTTATATCTGTACCATGTGTTGGAGCTGTTTACTGTCTGTATTTTATATCTACACCATGTGTTGGAGCTGTTTACTGTCTGTATTTTATATCTACACCATGTGGTGGAGCTGTTTACTCTGTATTTTATATCTACACCATGTGGTGGAGCTGTTTACTCTGTATTTTATATCTACACCATGTGTTGGAGCTGTTTACTGTCTGTATTTTATATCTACACCATGTGTTGGAGCTGTTTACTGTCTGTATTTTATATCTGTACCATGTGTTGGAGCTGTTTACTCTGTATTTTATATCTGCACCATGTGTTGGAGCTGTTTACTCTGTATTTTATATCTGCACCATGTGTTGGAGCTGTTTACTCTGTATTTTATATCTGTACCATGTGTTGGAGCTGTTTACTCTGTATTTTATATCTACACCATGTGTTGGAGCTGTTTACTCTGTATTTTATATCTGTACCATGTGTTGGAGCTGTTTACTCTGTATTTTATATCTACACCATGTGTTGGAGCTGTTTACTGTCTGTATTTTATATCTACACCATGTGGTGGAGCTGTTTACTGTCTGTATTTTATATCTGTACCATTTGTTGGAGCTGTTTACTGTCTGTATTTTATATCTGTACCATGTGTTGGAGCTGTTTACTGTCTGTATTTTATATCTGTACCATGTGTTGGAGCTGTTTACTCTGTATTTTATATCTGCACCATGTGTTGGAGCTGTTTACTGTCTGTATTTTATATCTGCACCATGTGGTGGAGCTGTTTACTGTCTGTATTTTATATCTGCACCATGTGTTGGAGCTGTTTACTGTGTATTTTATATCTGCACCATGTGTTGGAGCTGTTTACTGTCTGTATTTTATATCTGCACCATGTGGTGGAGCTGTTTACTCTGTATTTTATATCTACACCATGTGTTGGAGCTGTTTACTGTCTGTATTTTATATCTGTACCATGTGGTGGAGCAGTTTACTGTCTGTATTTTATATCTGCACCATGTGTTGGAGCTGTTTACTCTGTATTTTATATCTACACCATGTGTTGGAGCTGTTTACTGTCTGTATTTTATATCTGCACCATGTGTTGGAGCTGTTTACTGTCTGTATTTTATATCTACACCATGTGGTGGAGCTGTTTACTGTCTGTATTTTATATCTGTACCATGTGGTGGAGCTGTTTACTGTCTGTATTTTATATCTACACCATGTGGTGGAGCTGTTTACTGTCTGTATTTTATATCTGCACCATGTGTTGGAGCTGTTTACTGTCTGTATTTTATATCTACACCATGTGGTGGAGCTGTTTACTGTCTGTATTTTATATCTGTACCATGTGTTGGAGCTGTTTACTGTCTGTATTTTATATCTGCACCATGTGTTGGAGCTGTTTACTGTCTGTATTTTATATCTGTACCATGTGTTGGAGCTGTTTACTGTCTGTATTTTATATCTGCACCATGTGTTGGAGCTGTTTACTGTCTGTATTTTATATCTGTACCATGTGTTGGAGCTGTTTACTGTCTGTATTTTATATCTACACCATGTGGTGGAGCTGTTTACTCTGTATTTTATATCTACACCATGTGTTGGAGCTGTTTACTGTCTGTATTTTATATCTGTACCATGTGTTGGAGCTGTTTACTGTCTGTATTTTATATCTACACCATGTGTTGGAGCTGTTTACTGTCTGTATTTTATATCTACACCATGTGGTGGAGCTGTTTACTCTGTATTTTATATCTACACCATGTGTTGGAGCTGTTTACTGTCTGTATTTTATATCTACACCATGTGTTGGAGCTGTTTACTGTCTGTATTTTATATCTGTACCATGTGTTGGAGCTGTTTACTCTGTATTTTATATCTACACCATGTGTTGGAGCTGTTTACTCTGTATTTTATATCTACACCATGTGGTGGAGCTGTTTACTGTCTGTATTTTATATCTGTACCATGTGTTGGAGCTGTTTACTCTGTATTTTATATCTACACCATGTGTTGGAGCTGTTTACTGTCTGTATTTTATATCTACACCATGTGTTGGAGCTGTTTACTCTGTATTTTATATCTACACCATGTGGTGGAGCTGTTTACTGTCTGTATTTTATATCTGTACCATGTGTTGGAGCTGTTTACTCTGTATTTTATATCTACACCATGTGGTGGAGCTGTTTACTGTCTGTATTTTATATCTGCACCATGTGTTGGAGCTGTTTACTGTCTGTATTTTATATCTGCACCATGTGTTGGAGCTGTTTACTGTCTGTATTTTATATCTGTACCATGTGTTGGAGCTGTTTACTGTCTGTATTTTATATCTGTACCATGTGTTGGAGCTGTTTACTCTGTATTTTATATCTGTACCATGTGTTGGAGCTGTTTACTGTCTGTATTTTATATCTGCACCATGTGTTGGAGCTGTTTACTGTCTGTATTTTATATCTGCACCATGTGTTGGAGCTGTTTACTGTCTGTATTTTATATCTGCACCATGTGTTGGAGCTGTTTACTGTCTGTATTTTATATCTGTACCATGTGTTGGAGCTGTTTACTGTCTGTATTTTATATCTGCACCATGTGTTGGAGCTGTTTACTCTGTATTTTATATCTGCACCATGTGTTGGAGCTGTTTACTGTCTGTATTTTATATCTGCACCATGTGTTGGAGCTGTTTACTGTCTGTATTTTATATCTGCACCATGTGGTGGAGCTGTTTACTCTGTATTTTATATCTGTACCATGTGTTGGAGCTGTTTACTCTGTATTTTATATCTGTACCATGTGTTGGAGCTGTTTACTGTCTGTATTTTATATCTGCACCATGTGTTGGAGCTGTTTACTGTCTGTATTTTATATCTGCACCATGTGTTGGAGCTGTTTACTGTCTGTATTTTATATCTGCACCATGTGTTGGAGCTGTTTACTGTCTGTATTTTATATCTGCACCATGTGTTGGAGCTGTTTACTGTCTGTATTTTATATCTGTACCATTTGTTGGAGCTGTTTACTGTCTGTATTTTATATCTACACCATGTGTTGGAGCTGTTTACTCTGTATTTTATATCTGCACCATGTGTTGGAGCTGTTTACTGTCTGTATTTTATATCTGTACCATGTGTTGGAGCTGTTTACTGTCTGTATTTTATATCTGTACCATGTGTTGGAGCTGTTTACTGTCTGTATTTTATATCTGTACCATGTGTTGGAGCTGTTTACTGTCTGTATTTTATATCTACACCATGTGTTGGAGCTGTTTACTGTCTGTATTTTATATCTGCACCATGTGTTGGAGCTGTTTACTCTGTATTTTATATCTGCACCATGTGTTGGAGCTGTTTACTGTCTGTATTTTATATCTGCACCATGTGTTGGAGCTGTTTACTCTGTATTTTATATCTACACCATGTGTTGGAGCTGTTTACTGTCTGTATTTTATATCTACACCATGTGGTGGAGCTGTTTACTGTCTGTATTTTATATCTGTACCATGTGTTGGAGCTGTTTACTGTCTGTATTTTATATCTGTACCATGTGGTGGAGCTGTTTACTGTCTGTATTTTATATCTACACCATGTGTTGGAGCTGTTTACTGTCTGTATTTTATATCTGCACCATGTGTTGGAGCTGTTTACTGTCTGTATTTTATATCTGCACCATGTGTTGGAGCTGTTTACTGTCTGTATTTTATATCTACACCATGTGGTGGAGCTGTTTACTGTCTGTATTTTATATCTGTACCATGTGTTGGAGCTGTTTACTGTCTGTATTTTATATCTGCACCATGTGTTGGAGCTGTTTACTGTCTGTATTTTATATCTGTATCATGTGTTGGAGCTGTTTACTGTCTGTATTTTATATCTGCACCATGTGTTGGAGCTGTTTACTGTCTGTATTTTATATCTGTACCATGTGTTGGAGCTGTTTACTGTCTGTATTTTATATCTACACCATGTGGTGGAGCTGTTTACTCTGTATTTTATATCTACACCATGTGTTGGAGCTGTTTACTGTCTGTATTTTATATCTGTACCATGTGTTGGAGCTGTTTACTGTCTGTATTTTATATCTACACCATGTGTTGGAGCTGTTTACTGTCTGTATTTTATATCTACACCATGTGGTGGAGCTGTTTACTCTGTATTTTATATCTACACCATGTGGTGGAGCTGTTTACTCTGTATTTTATATCTACACCATGTGTTGGAGCTGTTTACTGTCTGTATTTTATATCTACACCATGTGTTGGAGCTGTTTACTGTCTGTATTTTATATCTGTACCATGTGTTGGAGCTGTTTACTCTGTATTTTATATCTGCACCATGTGTTGGAGCTGTTTACTCTGTATTTTATATCTGCACCATGTGTTGGAGCTGTTTACTCTGTATTTTATATCTGTACCATGTGTTGGAGCTGTTTACTCTGTATTTTATATCTACACCATGTGTTGGAGCTGTTTACTCTGTATTTTATATCTGTACCATGTGTTGGAGCTGTTTACTCTGTATTTTATATCTACACCATGTGTTGGAGCTGTTTACTGTCTGTATTTTATATCTACACCATGTGGTGGAGCTGTTTACTGTCTGTATTTTATATCTGTACCATTTGTTGGAGCTGTTTACTGTCTGTATTTTATATCTGTACCATGTGTTGGAGCTGTTTACTGTCTGTATTTTATATCTGTACCATGTGTTGGAGCTGTTTACTCTGTATTTTATATCTGCACCATGTGTTGGAGCTGTTTACTGTCTGTATTTTATATCTGCACCATGTGGTGGAGCTGTTTACTGTCTGTATTTTATATCTGCACCATGTGTTGGAGCTGTTTACTGTGTATTTTATATCTGCACCATGTGTTGGAGCTGTTTACTGTCTGTATTTTATATCTGTACCATGTGTTGGAGCTGTTTACTGTCTGTATTTTATATCTGTACCATGTGTTGGAGCTGTTTACTGTCTGTATTTTATATCTGTACCATGTGTTGGAGCTGTTTACTGTCTGTATTTTATATCTGCACCATGTGTTGGAGCTGTTTACTGTCTGTATTTTATATCTGCACCATGTGGTGGAGCTGTTTACTGTCTGTATTTTATATCTGCACCATGTGTTGGAGCTGTTTACTGTCTGTATTTTATATCTACACCATGTGGTGGAGCTGTTTACTGTCTGTATTTTATATCTGCACCATGTGTTGGAGCTGTTTACTGTCTGTATTTTATATCTACACCATGTGGTGGAGCTGTTTACTGTCTGTATTTTATATCTGCACCATGTGGTGGAGCTGTTTACTGTCTGTATTTTATATCTGCACCATGTGTTGGAGCTGTTTACTGTCTGTATTTTATATCTGCACCATGTGGTGGAGCTGTTTACTGTCTGTATTTTATATCTGCACCATGTGTTGGAGCTGTTTACTGTCTGTATTTTATATCTACACCATGTGGTGGAGCTGTTTACTGTCTGTATTTTATATCTGCACCATGTGTTGGAGCTGTTTACTGTCTGTATTTTATATCTACACCATGTGTTGGAGCTGTTTACTGTCTGTATTTTATATCTGTACCATGTGGTGGAGCTGTTTACTGTCTGTATTTTATATCTGCACCATGTGTTGGAGCTGTTTACTCTGTATTTTATATCTGCACCATGTGTTGGAGCTGTTTACTGTCTGTATTTTATATCTGCACCATGTGGTGGAGCTGTTTACTCTGTATTTTATATCTGCACCATGTGTTGGAGCTGTTTACTGTCTGTATTTTATATCTGCACCATGTGTTGGAGCTGTTTACTGTCTGTATTTTATATCTGTACCATGTGTTGGAGCTGTTTACTGTCTGTATTTTATATCTACACCATGTGTTGGAGCTGTTTACTGTCTGTATTTTATATCTACACCATGTGTTGGAGCTGTTTACTCTGTATTTTATATCTGCACCATGTGTTGGAGCTGTTTACTGTCTGTATTTTATATCTGCACCATGTGTTGGAGCTGTTTACTGTCTGTATTTTATATCTACACCATGTGTTGGAGCTGTTTACTGTCTGTATTTTATATCTGCACCATGTGTTGGAGCTGTTTACTGTCTGTATTTTATATCTGCACCATGTGTTGGAGCTGTTTACTGTCTGTATTTTATATCTGCACCATGTGGTGGAGCTGTTTACTGTCTGTATTTTATATCTGCACCATGTGGTGGAGCTGTTTACTGTCTGTATTTTATATCTGCACCATGTGGTGGAGCTGTTTACTGTCTGTATTTTATATCTGCACCATGTGGTGGAGCTGTTTACTCTGTATTTTATATCTGCACCATGTGTTGGAGCTGTTTACTGTCTGTATTTTATATCTGCACCATGTGGTGGAGCTGTTTACTGTCTGTATTTTATATCTGTACCATGTGTTGGAGCTGTTTACTGTCTGTATTTTATATCTGCACCATGTGTTGGAGCTGTTTACTGTCTGTATTTTATATCTGCACCATGTGTTGGAGCTGTTTACTGTCTGTATTTTATATCTACACCATGTGGTGGAGCTGTTTACTGTCTGTATTTTATATCTACACCATGTGTTGGAGCTGTTTACTGTCTGTATTTTATATCTGCACCATGTGTTGGAGCTGTTTACTCTGTATTTTATATCTACACCATGTGGTGGAGCTGTTTACTGTCTGTATTTTATATCTGCACCATGTGTTGGAGCTGTTTACTCTGTATTTTATATCTGCACCATGTGGTGGAGCTGTTTACTGTCTGTATTTTATATCTGCACCATGTGTTGGAGCTGTTTACTGTCTGTATTTTATATCTACACCATGTGTTGGAGCTGTTTACTGTCTGTATTTTATATCTGCACCATGTGGTGGAGCTGTTTACTGTCTGTATTTTATATCTGCACCATGTGTTGGAGCTGTTTACTCTGTATTTTATATCTGCACCATGTGGTGGAGCTGTTTACTGTCTGTATTTTATATCTGCACCATGTGTTGGAGCTGTTTACTGTCTGTATTTTATATCTACACCATGTGTTGGAGCTGTTTACTGTCTGTATTTTATATCTGCACCATGTGGTGGAGCTGTTTACTGTCTGTATTTTATATCTGTACCATGTGTTGGAGCTGTTTACTCTGTATTTTATATCTGCACCATGTGTTGGAGCTGTTTACTGTCTGTATTTTATATTTACACCATGTGTTGGAGCTGTTTACTGTCTGTATTTTATATCTGCACCTTGTGTTGGAGCTGTTTGTCTTGCTTTTTGAGATATTTTGGCCTACTTCACTTTGTCAGACAGGTTCTATTTAAGTGATTTCTTGATTCAACAGGTCTGGCAGTAATCAGGCCTGGGTGTGGCTAGTGAGACAGAGAGGGGGTTCTACTGACCTGGGTGTGGCTAGTGAGACAGAGAGGGGGTTCTACTGACCTGGGTGTGGCTAGTGAGACAGAGAGGGGGTTCTACTGACCTGGGTGTGGCTAGTGAGACAGAGAGGGGGTTCTACTGACCTGGGTGTGGCTAGTGAGACAGAGGGGGTTCTACTGACCTGGTTGTGGCTAGTGAGACAGAGAGGGTGTTCTACTGACCTGGGTGTGGCTAGTGAGACAGAGAGGGGGTTCTACTGACCTGGGTGTGGCTAGTGAGACAGAGAGGGGGTTCTACTGACCTGGGTGTGGCTAGTGAGACAGAGAGGGGGTTCTACTGACCTGGGTGTGGCTAGTGAGACAGAGAGGGGGTTCTCCTGACCTGGGTGTGGCTAGTGAGACAGAGAGGGGGTTCTACTGACCTGGGTGTGGCTAGTGAGACAGAGAGGGGGTTCTACTGACCTGGGTGTGGCTAGTGAGACAGAGAGGGGGTTCTACTGACCTGGGTGTGGCTAGTGAGACAGAGAGGGGGTTCTACTGACCTGGGTGTGGCTAGTGAGACAGAGGGGGTTCTACTGACCTGGGTGTGGCTAGTGAGACAGAGAGGGTGTTCTACTGACCTGGGTGTGGCTAGTGAGACAGAGAGGGGGTTCTACTGACCTGGGTGTGGCTAGTGAGACAGAGAGGGGGTTCTACTGACCTGGGTGTGGCTAGTGAGACAGAGAGGGGGTTCTACTGACCTGGGTGTGGCTAGTGAGACAGAGAGGGGGTTCTCCTGACCTGGGTGTGGCTAGTGAGACAGAGAGGGGGTTCTACTGACCTGGGTGTGGCTAGTGAGACAGAGAGGGGGTTCTACTGACCTGGGTGTGGCTAGTGAGACAGAGAGGGGGTTCTACTGACCTGGGTGTGGCTAGTGAGACAGAGATGGGGTTCTACTGACCTGGGTGTGGCTAGTGAGACAGAGAGGGGGTTCTACTGACCTGGGTGTGGCTAGTGAAATTGAACTCAGCTTTTCATAACATGTGATTAACCAGTAATTACTTTGTCACATAGGGCCATAAAGATTCAGATAGCTTTTTCCCCTTAATACTTAATCATTTAAAAACTGCATTTTGTGTTTACTTGGTTCATCTTTGTGTAATATTAAAATTAGTTTGATGATCTGAAACATTTAAGTGTGACAAATGTGCAAAAAAAAAAGAAATCAGGAAGGGGGCAAATACTTTTTCACAGCACTGTATATATATCTCTATCTCTGTGTCTGTCTCTCTTTCTCTCTGTTTATCTCTATCTCTGTGTCTGTCTGTATGTCTGTCTCTCTTTCTCTCTCTGTATATCTCTATCTCTGTGTCTGTCTCTCTTTCTCTCTGTTTATCTCTATCTCTGTGTTTGTCTGTATGTCTGTCTCTCTTTCTCTCTCTGTTTATCTCTATCTCTGTGTCTGTCTGTCTTTCTCTCTGTTTATCTCTATCTCTGTGTTTGTCTGTATGTCTGTCTCTCTTTCTCTCTCTGTATATCTCTATCTCTGTGTCTGTCTCTCTTTCTCTCTGTTTATCTCTATCTCTGTGTCTGTCTCTCTTTCTCTCTGTTTATCTCTATCTCTGTGTTTGTCTGTATGTCTGTCTCTCTGTCTCTCTCTGTATATCTCTATCTCTGTGTCTGTCTCTCTTTCTCTCTGTTTATCTCTATCTCTGTGTTTGTCTGTATGTCTGTCTCTCTTTCTCTCTCTGTATATCTCTATCTCTGTGTCTGTCTCTCTTTCTCTCTGTTTATCTCTATCTCTGTGTTTGTCTGTATGTCTGTCTCTCTTTCTCTCTCTGTATATCTCTATCTCTGTGTCTGTCTCTCTTTCTCTCTGTTTATCTCTATCTCTGTGTTTGTCTGTATGTCTGTCTCTCTTTCTCTCTCTGTATATCTCTATCTCTGTGTCTGTCTCTCTTTCTCTCTGTTTATCTCTATCTCTGTGTCTGTCTGTATGTCTGTCTCTCTTTCTCTCTCTGTATATCTCTATCTCTGTGTCTGTCTCTCTTTCTCTCTGTTTATCTCTATCTCTGTGTTTGTCTGTATGTCTGTCTCTCTTTCTCTCTCTGTATATCTCTATCTCTGTGTCTGTCTCTCTTTCTCTCTGTTTATCTCTATCTCTGTGTTTGTCTGTATGTCTGTCTCTCTTTCTCTCTCTGTATATCTCTATCTCTGTGTCTGTCTCTCTTTCTCCCTGTTTATCTCTATCTCTGTGTTTGTCTGTATGTCTGTCTCTCTTTCTCTCTCTGTATATCTCTATCTCTGTGTTTGTCTGTATGTCTGTCTCTCTTTCTCTCTCTGTATATCTCTATCTCTGTGTCTGTCTCTCTTTCTCTCTGTTTATCTCTATCTCTGTGTTTGTCTGTATGTCTGTCTCTCTTTCTCTCTCTGTATATCTCTATCTCTGTGTCTGTCTCTCTTTCTCTCTGTTTATCTCTATCTCTGTGTTTGTCTGTATGTCTGTCTCTCTTTCTCTCTCTGTATATCTCTATCTCTGTGTCTGTCTGTATGTCTGTCTCTCTGTCTCTCTGTATCTCTCTCTCGCTCTCTCTCTCTCTCTGCCCTACTGGCCAACACTTGCTGACTGGCAGGAGTGTTCCATGGGGCTGCTATGGTAACAGAACCATGCTGCTGCCACGGCAACCTGCGGTCGAGCCGTTAGCGAGTCTCTTGAAATTAGATTGATTTTGATGACAACTTGACCTCAGGTTGTTTTGGTTAAATCAATACTATTGGCCGGGGATCAGGTAAAAAGTTATGCACCATATACAGTCTTAGAAAAAAAGGGTTGGCTGTCCCCAGGTAGAACCCTCTGTGTAAAGGGCTCTACATGGAACTCAAAATGGTTCTACCTGGAACCAAAAAGGGTTCTTCAAAGGGTTCTCCTATGGGGACAGCCGAAGAACCATTTTAGGTTCTAGAAAGCATATATTTTTTTCTAAGGACAGGGGTTCCCGCTAGCGGAACGTTTCGACAACATTCGGTGAAATTGCAGAGCGCGAAATTTAAAAAAAAAATAAGGAAATATTTAACTTTCATACATTCACAAGTGCAATACACCAAATTAAAGCTAAACTTCTTGTTAACCTAGCCACCGTGTCAGATTTCAAAATGGCTTTACGGCGAAAGCAAACCATGCGATTATCTGAGGACAGGGCTCAGCGTACCAACACATGAAAATCAGATTTCAACCCGCCAGGCGCGACACAAACCTCAGAAATAACACTCCAATATGTCCCATAAACATCACAAATGGTGCTTTTGTTCGATTAATTCCTTCGATATATCTCCAAAATGTCAATTTATTTGGCGCGTTTGATTCAGAAAAACACCGGTTCCAACTTGCCCATCATGACTACAAAATATCTAATAAGTTACCTGTAAATGCTGTCCAAACATTTCAAACAACTTTCCTAATCCAACTTTAGGTATTTTAAAACGTAAAACGTAAAAACATTATAGTTATAACCATGTTATGAGGCTATACAGGACTGACGGTCCATGATATCAACATTATAGTTTTAACCATGTTATGAGGCTATACAGGACTGACCATCCATGATATCAACATTATAGTTATAACCATGTTATGGAGGCTATACAGGACTGACCATCCATGATATCAACATTATAGTTATAACCATGTTATGATGCTACACAGGACTGACCATCCATGATATCAACATTATAGTTATAACCATGTTATGAGGTTATACAGGACTGACCATCCATGATATCAACATTATAGTTATAACCATGTTATGAGGTTATACAGGACTGACCATCCATGATATCAACATTATAGTTATAACCATGTTATGAGGCTATACAGTGTTTGTTTACGTTTACTTTGTTTTAAAACATTTGGAGTAAAACAAGCGTATATATGTTTGGTTCTGATGGAGTACGACAGTTGAACTAAGGTCATCATATAAGTTATATTTATTTATTGTTCAAGAATCAATTGGTACGTAACATTAGTTTAAGAGTCCAAAAATGGATGTGGCAACTGCAGAATGCCCCTTTAAACACTGTAAACCCGAGCCTGTATTTAATTTACAGAAGAGGATGAGATTTCCGCTGAAGGGCAGTGGATACGTTATCATAGTATATGACCCCTTAAAGGTTATAAACAACAGCTGTGTATGTTTGTGTGTTGCACAGAAGGGCTGAGCCAGCAGTACTGTGTGGTTGGCCAGTTTGGACTGGGTCCAGTGTAGTCAGTCAGTCTCCACAGGTGTTAGTAGGGCCGTCTCGGGGACTTAGACACGTACAGCAGAACAGGGGCAATGAAGAAACAATCCAGAAATGGCAATCGGTATATAGGGATATGTAGATGGGTATATAGGGGATATGTAGATGGGTATATAGGGGATATGTAGATGGATATATAGGGGATATGTAGATGGGTATATAGGGGATATGTAGATGATATATAGGGGATATGTAGATGGGTATATAGGGGATATGTAGATGGTATATAGGGGATATGTAGATGGGTATATATGGAATATGTAGATGGTATATAGGGGATATATAGATGGGTATATAGGGGATATGTAGATGGGTATATAGGGGATATGTAGATGGGTATATAGGGGATATGTAGATGGTATATAGGGGATATGTAGATGGGTATATATGGGATATGTAGATGGGTATATAGGGGATATGTAGATGGGGATATGTAGATGGGTATATAGGGGATATGTAGATGGGTATATAGGGGATATGTAGATGGGTATATAGGGGATATGTAGATGGGTATATAGGGGATATGTAGATGGTATATAGGGGATATATAGATGGGTATATAGGGGATATGTAGATGGGTATATAGGGGATATGTAGATGGTATATAGGGGATATGTAGATGGGTATATATGGGATATGTAGATGGTATATAGGGGATATATAGATGGGTATATAGGGGATATGTAGATGGGTATATAGAGGATATGTAGATGGATATATAGGGGATATATAGATGGGTGTATAGGGAAATGTAGATGGGTATATAGGGGATATGTAGATGATATATAGGGGATATGTAGATGGGTATATAGGGGATATGTAGATGGATATATAGGGGATATGTAGATGGGTATATATGGGATATGTAGATGGTATATAGGGGATATATAGATGGGCATATAGGGGATATGTAGATGGGTATATAGGGGATATGTAGATGGGTATATAGGGGATATGTAGATGGGTATATAGGGGATATGTAGATGGGTATATAGGGGATATGTAGATGGGTATATAGGGGATATGTAGATGGGTATATAGGGGATATGTAGATGGGTATATAGGGGATATGTAGATGGTATATAGGGGATATATAGATGGGTATATATGGAATATGTAGATGGGTATATAGGGGATATGTAGATGGGTATATAGGGGATATGTAGATGAGTATATAGGGGATATGTAGATGGGTATATAGGGGATATGTAGATGGGTATATAGGGGATATGTAGATGGTATATAGGGGATATATAGATGGGTATATAGGGGATATGTAGATGGGTATATAGGGAATTTGTAGATGGTATATAGGGGATATGTAGATGGGTATATATGGGATATGTAGATGGGTATATAGGGGATATGTAGATGGGTATATAGGGGATATGTAGATGGGTATATAGGGGATATGTAGATGGGTATATAGGGGATATGTAGATGGGTATATAGGGGATATGTAGATGGTATATAGGGGATATATAGATGGGTATATAGGGGATATGTAGATGGTATATAGGGGATATGTAGATGGGTATATATGGGATATGTAGATGGTATATAGGGGATATATAGATGGGTATATAGGGGATATGTAGATGGGTATATAGAGGATATGTAGATGGATATATAGGGGATATGTAGATGGGTGTATAGGGAATTGTAGATGGGCATATAGGGGATATGTAGATGGGTATATAGGGGATATGTAGATGGGTATATAGGGGATATGTAGATGGTATATAGGGGATATGTAGATGGGTATATATGGGATATGTAGATGGTATATAGGGGATATATAGATGGGTATATAGGGGATATGTAGATGGGTATATAGAGGATATGTAGATGGATATATAGGGGATATGTAGATGGGTGTATAGGGAAATGTAGATGGGTATATAGGGGATATGTAGATGGGTATATAGGGGATATGTAGATGGGTATATAGGGGATATGTAGATGGGTATATAGGGGATATGTAGATGGGTATATAGGGGATATGTAGATGGGTATATAGGGGATATGTAGATGGTATATAGGGGATATATAGATGGGTATATATGGAATATGTAGATGGGTATATAGGGGATATGTAGATGGGTATATAGGGGATATGTAGATGGGTATATAGGGGATATGTAGATGGGTATATAGGGGATATATAGATGGGTATATAGGGGATATGTAGATGGGTATATAGGGAATTTGTAGATGGTATATAGGGGATATGTAGATGGGTATATATGGGATATGTAGATGGGTATATAGGGGATATGTAGATGGGTATATAGGGGATATGTAGATGGGTATATAGGGGATATGTAGATGGGTATATAGGGGATATGTAGATGGGTATATAGGGGATATGTAGATGGGTATATAGGGGATATGTAGATGGTATATAGGGGATATATAGATGGGTATATAGGGGATATGTAGATGGGTATATAGGGGATATGTAGATGGTATATAGGGGATATGTAGATGGGTATATATGGGATATGTAGATGGTATATAGGGGATATATAGATGGGTATATAGGGGATATGTAGATGGGTATATAGAGGATATGTAGATGGATATATAGGGGATATGTAGATGGGTGTATAGGGAAATGTAGATGGGTATATAGGGGATATGTAGATGATATATAGGGGATATGTAGATGGGTATATAGGGGATATGTAGATGGATATATAGGGGATATGTAGAGGGGTATATATGGGATATGTAGATGGTATATAGGGGATATATAGATGGGCATATAGGGGATATGTAGATGGGTATATAGGGGATATGTAGATGGGTATATAGGGGATATGTAGATGGTATATAGGGGATATGTAGATGGGTATATATGGGATATGTAGATGGTATATAGGGGATATATAGATGGGTATATAGGGGATATGTAGATGGGTATATAGAGGATATGTAGATGGAAATATAGGGGATATGTAGATGGGTGTATAGGGAAATGTAGATGTGTATATAGGGGATATGTAGATGGGTATATAGGGGATATGTAGATGGGTATATAGGGGATATGTAGATGGGTATATAGGGGATATGTAGATGGTATATAGGGATATGTAGATGGGTATATATGGGATATGTAGATGGTATATAGGGGATATATAGATGGGTATATAGGGGATATGTAGATGGGTATATAGAGGATATGTAGATGGATATATAGGGGATATGTAGATGGGTGTATAGGGAAATGTAGATGGGTATATAGGGGATATGTAGATGATATATAGGGGATATGTAGATGGGTATATAGGGGATATGTAGATGGATATATAGGGGATATGTAGATGGGTATATATGGGATATGTAGATGGTATATAGGGGATATATAGATGGGTATATAGGGGATATGTAGATGGGTATATAGAGGATATGTAGATGGATATATAGGGGATATGTAGATGAGGGTATAGGGGATATGTAGATGGTATATAGGGGAAATGTAGATGGGGATATAGGGGATATATAGATGGGTATATAGGGATATGTAGATGGGTATATAGGGGATATGTAGATTGTTATATAGGGAAATGTAGATTGTTATATAGGGATATGTAGATGGGTATATAGGGGATATGTAGATGGGTATATAGGGGATATGTAGATGGTATATAGGGGATATGTAGATGATATATAGGGGATATGTAGATGGTATATAGGGGATATGTAGATGATATATAGGGGATATGTAGATGGTATATAGGGGATATGTAGATGGTATATAGGGGATATATAGATGGGTATATAGGGGATATGTAGATGGGTATATAGAGGATATGTAGATGGATATATAGGGGATATGTAGATGGGTGTATAGGGAAATGTAGATGGGCATATAGGGGATATGTAGATGGGTATATAGGGGATATGTAGATGGGTATATAGGGGATATGTAGATGGTATATAGGGGATATGTAGATGGGTATATATGGGATATGTAGATGGTATATAGGGGATATATAGATGGGTATATAGGGGATATGTAGATGGGTATATAGAGGATATGTAGATGGATATATAGGGGATATGTAGATGGGTGTATAGGGAAATGTAGATGGGTATATAGGGGATATGTAGATGGGTATATAGGGGATATGTAGATGGGTATATAGGGGATATGTAGATGGGTATATAGGGGATATGTAGATGGGTATATAGGGGATATGTAGATGGGTATATAGGGGATATGTAGATGGTATATAGGGGATATATAGATGGGTATATATGGAATATGTAGATGGGTATATAGGGGATATGTAGATGGGTATATAGGGGATATGTAGATGGGTATATAGGGGATATGTAGATGGGTATATAGGGGATATATAGATGGGTATATAGGGGATATGTAGATGGGTATATAGGGAATTTGTAGATGGTATATAGGGGATATGTAAATGGGTATATATGGGATATGTAGATGGGTATATAGGGGATATGTAGATGGGTATATAGGGGATATGTAGATGGGTATATATGGGATATGTAGATGGGTATATAGGGATATGTAGATGGGTATATAGGGGATATGTAGATTGTTATATAGGGAAATGTAGATTGTTATATAGGGATATGTAGATGGGTATATAGGGGATATGTAGATGGGTATATAGGGGATATGTAGATGGTATATAGGGGATATGTAGATGATATATAGGGGATATGTAGATGGTATATAGGGGATATGTAGATGATATATAGGGGATATGTAGATGGTATATAGGGGATATGTAGATGGTATATAGGGGATATATAGATGGGTATATAGGGGATATGTAGATGGGTATATAGAGGATATGTAGATGGATATATAGGGGATATGTATATGGGTGTATAGGGAAATGTAGATGGGCATATAGGGGATATGTAGATGGGTATATAGGGGATATGTAGATGGGTATATAGGGGATATGTAGATGGTATATAGGGGATATGTAGATGGGTATATATGGGATATGTAGATGGTATATAGGGGATATATAGATGGGTATATAGGGGATATGTAGATGGGTATATAGAGGATATGTAGATGGATATATAGGGGATATGTAGATGGGTGTATAGGGAAATGTAGATGGGTATATAGGGGATATGTAGATGGGTATATAGGGGATATGTAGATGGGTATATAGGGGATATGTAGATGGGTATATAGGGGATATGTAGATGGGTATATAGGGGATATGTAGATGGGTATATAGGGGATATGTAGATGGTATATAGGGGATATATAGATGGGTATATATGGAATATGTAGATGGGTATATAGGGGATATGTAGATGGGTATATAGAGGATATGTAGATGGGTATATAGGGGATATGTAGATGGGTATATAGGGGATATATAGATGGGTATATAGGGGATATGTAGATGGGTATATAGGGAATTTGTAGATGGTATATAGGGGATATGTAAATGGGTATATATGGGATATGTAGATGGGTATATAGGGGATATGTAGATGGGTATATAGGGGATATGTAGATGGGTATATAGGGGATATGTAGATGGGTATATAGGGGATATGTAGATGGGTATATAGGGGATATGTAGATGGGTATATAGGGGATATGTAGATGGTATATAGGGGATATATAGATGGGTATATAGGGGATATGTAGATGGGTATATAGGGGATATGTAGATGGTATATAGGGGATATGTAGATGGGTATATATTGGATATGTAGATGGTATATAGGGGATATATAGATGGGTATATAGGGGATATGTAGATGGGTATATAGAGGATATGTAGATGGATATATAGGGGATATGTAGATGGGTGTATAGGGAAATGTAGATGGGTATATAGGGGATATGTAGATGATATATAGGGGATATGTAGATGGGTATATAGGGGATATGTAGATGGATATATAGGGGATATGTAGAGGGGTATATATGGGATATGTAGATGGTATATAGGGGATATATAGATGGGCATATAGGGGATATGTAGATGGGTATATAGGGGATATGTAGATGGGTATATAGGGGATATGTAGATGGTATATAGGGGATATGTAGATGGGTATATATGGGATATGTAGATGGTATATAGGGGATATATAGATGGGTATATAGGGGATATGTAGATGGGTATATAGAGGATATGTAGATGGATATATAGGGGATATGTAGATGGGTGTATAGGGAAATGTAGATGTGTATATAGGGGATATGTAGATGGGTATATAGGGGATATGTAGATGGGTATATAGGGGATATGTAGATGGGTATATAGGGGATATGTAGATGGTATATAGGGGATATGTAGATGGGTATATATGGGATATGTAGATGGTATATAGGGGATATATAGATGGGTATATAGGGGATATGTAGATGGGTATATAGAGGATATGTAGATGGATATATAGGGGATATGTAGATGGGTGTATAGGGAAATGTAGATGGGTATATAGGGGATATGTAGATGATATATAGGGGATATGTAGATGGGTATATAGGGGATATGTAGATGGATATATAGGGGATATGTAGATGGGTATATATGGGATATGTAGATGGTATATAGGGGATATATAGATGGGTATATAGGGGATATGTAGATGGGTATATAGAGGATATGTAGATGGATATATAGGGGATATGTAGATGAGGGTATAGGGGATATGTAGATGGTATATAGGGGAAATGTAGATGGGGATATAGGGGATATATAGATGGGTATATAGGGATATGTAGATGGGTATATAGGGGATATGTAGATTGTTATATAGGGAAATGTAGATTGTTATATAGGGATATGTAGATGGGTATATAGGGGATATGTAGATGGGTATATAGGGGATATGTAGATGGTATATAGGGGATATGTAGATGATATATAGGGGATATGTAGATGGTATATAGGGGATATGTAGATGATATATAGGGGATATGTAGATGATATATAGGGGATATGTAGATGGGTATATAGGGAAATATAGATTGTTATATAGGGAAATGTAGATTGTTATATAGGGATATGTAGATGGTATATAGGGGATATGTAGATGATATATAGGGGATATGTAGATGGTATATAGGGGATATGTAGATGATATATAGGGGATATGTAGATGGTATATAGGGGATATGTAGATGGGTATATAGGGGATATGTAGATGGGTATATAGGGGATATGTAGATGGGTATATAGGGGATATGTAGATGGTATATAGGGGATATATAGATGGGTATATATGGAATATGTAGATGGGTATATAGGGGATATGTAGATGATATATAGTGGATATGTAGATGGTATATAGGGGATATGTAGATGATATATAGGGGATATGTAGATGGTATATAGGGGATATGTAGATGGTATATAGGGGATATGTAGATGGTATATAGGGGATATGTAGATGGTATATAGGAGATATGTAGATGGTATATAGGGGATATGTAGATGATATATAGGGGATATGTAGAGGATATATAGGGGATATGTAGATGGTATATAGGGGATATGTAGATGGTATATAGGGGATATGTAGATGGTATATAGGGGATATATAGATGGGTATATAGGGGATATGTAGATGGGTATATAGAGGATATGTAGATGGATATATAGGGGATATGTAGATGAGGGTATAGGGGATATGTAGATGGTATATAGGGGAAATGTAGATGGGGATATAGGGGATATATAGATGGGTATATAGGGATATGTAGATGGGTATATAGGGGATATGTAGATTGTTATATAGGGAAATGTAGATTGTTATATAGGGATATGTAGATGGGTATATAGGGGATATGTAGATGGGTATATAGGGGATATGTAGATGGTATATAGGGGATATGTAGATGATATATAGGGGATATGTAGATGGTATATAGGGGATATGTAGATGATATATAGGGGATATGTAGATGATATATAGGGGATATGTAGATGGGTATATAGGGAAATATAGATTGTTATATAGGGAAATGTAGATTGTTATATAGGGATATGTAGATGGTATATAGGGGATATGTAGATGATATATAGGGGATATGTAGATGGTATATAGGGGATATGTAGATGATATATAGGGGATATGTAGATGGTATATAGGGGATATGTAGATGGGTATATATGGGATATGTAGATGGTATATAGGGGATATGTAGATGGTATATAGGGGATATGTAGATGGTATATAGGGGATATGTAGATGGATATATAGGGGATATGTAGATGGGTATATAGGGGATATGTAGATGGGTATATAGGGGATATGTAGATGATATATAGTGGATATGTAGATGGTATATAGGGGATATGTAGATGATATATAGGGGATATGTAGATGGTATATAGGGGATATGTAGATGGTATATAGGGGATATGTAGATGGTATATAGGGGATATGTAGATGGTATATAGGAGATATGTAGATGGTATATAGGGGATATGTAGATGATATATAGGGGATATGTAGAGGATATATAGGGGATATGTAGATGGTATATAGGGGATATGTAGATGGTATATAGGGGATATGTAGATGGTATATAGGGGATATGTAGATGGTATATAGGGGATATGTAGATGATATATAGGGGATATGTAGATGATATATAGGGGATATGTAGATGGTATATAGGGGATATGTAGATGATATATAGGGGATATGTAGATGGGTATATAGGGAAATGTAGATTGTTATATGTAGATTGTTATATAGGGATATGTAGATTGTATATAGGGGATATGTAGATGATATATAGGGGATATGTAGATGGTATATAGGGGATATGTAGATGATATATAGGGGATATGTAGATGGTATATAGGGGATATGTAGATGGGTATATAGGGGATATGTAGATGGTATATAGGGGATATGTAGATGGTATATAGGGGATATGTAGATGGTATATAGGGGATATGTAGATGGATATATAGGGGATATGTAGATGGATATATAGGGGATATGTAGATGGGTATATAGGGGATATGTAGATGATATATAGGGGATATGTAGATGGATATATAGGGGATATGTAGATGGATATATAGGGGATATGTAGATGGGTATATAGGGGATATGTAGATGATATATAGGGGATATGTAGATGGTATATAGGGGATATGTAGATGATATATAGGGGATATATAGATGGTATATAGGGGATATGTAGATGGTATATAGGGGATATGTAGATGGTATATAGGGGATATGTAGATGGTATATAGGGGATATGTAGATGGTATATAGGAGATATGTAGATGGTATATAGGGGATATGTAGATGATATATAGGGGATATGTAGAGGATATATAGGGGATATGTAGATGGTATATAGGGGATATGTAGATGGTATATAGGGGATATGTAGATGGTATATAGGGGATATGTAGATGGTATATAGGGGATATGTAGATGATATATATGGGATATGTAGGAGATGATCCATTCTATTTAAGGTAGAAGACAAGTCATATGGAGAGAAACCAGAAACCCACTGTAATAATAAAGGGAGAATAAAGGCAGACAGACAGATAAGCAGAGAAACAGATAGGCAGAGAGACAGACAGGCAGAGAGACAGACAGGCAGACAGTGGGTTAGGCAGACAAACAGATAGCAGACAGGCAGACAGACAGATAGCAGACAGGCAGACAGTGGGTTAGACAGACAGACAGACAGACAGACAGACAGACAGACAGACAGACAGACAGACAGACAGACACAGGGAGGAAGGCAGGCAGACAGACAGACAGACAGACAGACAGACAGACAGACAGACAGACAGACAGACAGACAGACACAGGGAGGAAGGCAGGCAGACAGACAGACAGACAGACAGACAGACAGATAGGCAGACACAGGGAGGAAGGCAGGCAGACAGATAGGGAGGGAGGCAGTCAGTCAGTCAGAGCATGTGTGTGCGTGTGTGTAATTTGCCTGATAACACCAGCGAGGCTGAGTGGATTAATTCAGCGGACAGCATTGATTAACTCATTAGCATATGAAAAGCCGTCCGACCTCAAAGACGATCCCAGATAATGCAGATGATAAAAGGTCGATGCAACAGAAACGAAGCTATTGGGTTTCATAGAATATTAACAATTTATTTTGAAACGTTGATGGTGATAGACTTTTGATATACTGTTTGTGTACAATATTTGATTTACTGACATGTTGAATATTGGCAGCTTAATGAAGACATTGCTTATCATGTGTAAACCTTTAACTAAAAACATCATCGTTCTCTAACATGGTCTGCAAAGACAACGGACCCATAGACGGGTTGGTTGTTTAGCAACAAAACTGACGCGTGCGTAACTATGGGCCAAACCGACGCGTGCGTAACTATGGGCCAAACCGACGCGTGCGTAACTATGGGACTAAACAGACCGTGTTGGCTAAGATTGTTGACAACATGTAAACTATATTTAATCTCCAATTGTTTATTGAAAACATAAATACATTTTGCACAATGAGCACTTGTTGTCTCTCACATACATAGTTACAGTTGTTGGTTAGCTATTTCTCTCTCTCTCTCTCTCTCTCTCTCTCTCTCTCTCTCTCTCTCTCTCTCTCTCTCTCTCTCTCTCTCTCTCTCTCCATCTCTTTCTCCATCTCTCTCTCTCCGTCTCTCTCTCCGTCTCTCTCTCCATCTCTCTCTCTCTGTCTCCCTCTCCATCTCTCCATCTCTCTCTCTGGTCCCTCAAACACACATTCTAAGATACCTTTTCCCAAGATTTGGTCTTCGGCATTTTGCAACAACACAATTATTCACAACTGTTTTCCCACCTTATGGCGAGAAAACATTTAAGAAAAGAAACAAAAGAAGAAAAGGTAGAAGTTTGATGGAATATTGAACCTGTCACTTCCTGTTCTGTTGCCTGTATGTGCGCTCGGCGGCCATTCAGACAGCATAGCCATGGCAACCGTTTCATAATGCACCTTCTCAGAGGTTTCCTTTTTATCCTACGTGTCTATGTACGTGAGACACACACACACACACACACACACACACACACACACACACACACACACACACACACACACACACACACACACACACACACACCTCTGTGTGATTGAGCTGGTCATAGTGTTGGAGAATGTTTACAGTTTTCAGGTGTAATTGGTGAGTACAGAATTCTAAACCGATAACACATGTAATGCCCCCCTTTATCTTCTGTTCATTGGGGTTTCACACATCTTTCATTGAGGTTTCACACATCTTTCATTGGGGTTTCACACATCTTTCATTGGGGTTTCACACATCTTTCATTGAGGTTTCACACATCTTTCACCTCTGAGTCATTCATGCAAAAAAAAAAAACTTTTCTGTGAAATAACATGCGGACATTTAGTTTAGTCCCCCGATACATCAGATAATGATTGGCTCACCGTTTTAACCAATAGGAAAAATACAAGATGTACATTTCTGAACTATTATATTTGAAGTGCTGATGAGAAAGAATAGTAGATAGTAAATATAATTTTCCATACAGTATTTGACTATAACTTAACATGCACAGTTGTTTATGACTGTTATCCATTGGCAGGTTGTGAGCATTTTGAGTCTTACATTGTCCTTGTCCTGATACAGAACATAGGATATATCATCAGATATGAAGGGGCGTAGTAAAGCGGTTGGCTACTGTTAAAACACAGCGCTGTGTTTCATGCCATTTCTGCCCCATGCAACATTGTAGAAAATCACATTTTCTACATGACTTGTCAAATAATACAGTGTATCAACCCGTATCACTTGAAATTCATCAGCTTAGAGTGTATCGAATGAAATTCAGATAACGAGGCCGAATATTGTTAGATATATAACCCAGGTAATTTCAGCAATGCATCGTACACTATGATTCCAAATGGTAATGCACAGAGTGACTCTTTCCACTTTGTCCTTTTTGAAGCATACTGGCCAATGGAGGACGATGAGGTAGTATTTACATCCATATATGACTTGGTTTTTACCTTACAACATAAATCAATGTCCAATTGATTGTGTGTTCACCAGTGTTCACCAGTTATCAAACTATATACCTTACAAATTTTTTATGCTTTAGAACTATTTTCCCAAGTATGTGGTCAATTTTCTTAACTCCAAGCTGGTAACACTTGCAATGCAGCCAGTCTTACATTCAAAACCGTTCATTGCTCATTCATTTTGTTTGCAGACATCTTTCGCCACACAACCATAGATCCAAAAATATAGGTTTACTGTGAAATGTAATCACTACATTGGTTTAATCAGCAAAACATGATATCTTCTCAATTGAGTTATTTTAATTAAACCAATACCAAACATTGCCCTTTGACTGTAGTATGCTACGGTACATTATACTGTTTTCACATTAGGCAATACACTTGTTTTCTGTTAAACTGTTACCCATTAAAGTTGACTGAACATCACATTCCCATACTTTATATCCCATGTGTGATCATTGAATACATTTTTCACCATGTAATCAAATGAAGGAAATAACAGATTTTTTATTTTATTTTACCTTTATTTAACTAGGCAAGTTAGTTAAGAACAAATTCTTATTTACAATTGACGGCCTACCCCGGCCAAACCGGGAGAAAAGGAGAAAGACAGAGAGAAAGAGAAAGCGAAGGGTTTAACGGTTATTTTCCTCACCAATGGGTGTGTCTGCCTGTAGAGGTGACCTATTTTACTAAGGATAGCAGATCAAAGCCTTCTCTCCTCCTCACATTGATCCTATAGTTTTATGATGCTGCTCGAGTATTGCAGTGCGGTAGCAGAGAGAACAGTCTATGACTCGGGTGACTGGAGTCTTTGACACTTCTGGGCCTTTTCTCTGACACCGGATAGTATATAGGTCCTGTATGGCAGGAAGCTTGGCCCCAGTGATGTACACATTACCCTCTGTAGCGCATTACGGTCGGATGCCCGAACAGTTGTCAAGATGCTCAGACCCTAGTCTACAGGCAAGGTAGTCCTGTAGAACTTAGTAGGGGAAGTCTCTCCTCACATCGATATTTTACCATGCTGCTCAGATAAAAACCAATGAGGAAGGGAAAATAAAGTGTTACTTGTAAAACTAAATCTTTGTAGAAACATCCAGCCAACAGGAAGGATGAACAACAATGACGGTTTTTTTTTGTGAAGGATGAAGCACAACGTAAAGGAGAGAGGATGGATGGATGTTCCACAGCAGGATACCCCTAAATAAACATATTGTAACGGCCCTGGGTTTTATAAGCGCGGATATCGACTCTGCCGTTCGAGAATGCTTTTGCGGCACAGTCGATAACGCGCTGGACTTCGGGCTAGAAGGCCGAGGGTTCGAGACCCGCTCCCTGCCTGTTTCATTACAATATCTAAATTTAACAGATCTAGGGCCTATCAAGATGTGTAGCCCAGTGAAGGCCACTATATCTGTAATGGACACGTATTTCCAAATTGCCCCAATAATCGTGTCAGATGTAAATGCAGCTGTTTGCTCCGCCCCTTGTGGTATATTGTAAAACCGTGTACAGTTGAGGACCACTCAATATCACAGTTTTGTTTCCACGGAGACGCGTCTAGGGGGGAAAAGAGGGGAGAGAGAGCACAGGGAGACAGACGGCAGGATTACGCTCAGACAGACACGAAGCGCGCTTTTGGGTGATTCGCGACCATAAACCATTTCCCGGTAAGACGTCAGTTGATAGGATTTATGTTGTTTGATGTACTGCATGTTTAACCGTCGGATATGTATAGTAGCTTGATGTTTAGGCTACGATGCAATTCATCACACTTAAAACGTACACCCCGCAGACGGGTGTCAACGGTTTTGAATAAGCAGAATTGGATTTGATTCCTAAACCACTTCGTTAGAAAAGCGGATTGGCTTGGCGATATTTCGATAATCAGCCATGTGTTACTACAATGATGACATTGGCAACTGACAGTCGCCTAAATAGACTAAGTGAGAAGACAGTGAACTGACAGTCGCCTAAATAGACTAAGTGAGAAGACAGTGAACTGACAGTCGCCTAAATAGACTAAGTGAGAAGACCGCGAGGGGAATTAGTCTGTTTGCCTGATGTGTTCTTTGGCTCTAGGTCTCTCTCTCTGTCTCTCTCTCTGTCTCTCTCTCTCTCTCTCTCTCTCTCTCTCTCTGTCTCTCTCTCTGTCTCTCTCTCTCTCTCTCTGTCTCTCTCTCTGTCTCTCTGTCTCTCTCTCTCTCTCTCTGTCTCTCTCTCTGTCTCTCTGTCTCTCTCTCTCTCTCTCTGTCTCTCTCTCTGTCTCTCTCTCTGTCTCTCTCTCTCTCTCTCTCTCTGTCTCTCTCTCTCTCTCTCTCTCTCTCTCTCTGTCTCTCTGTCTCTCTCTCTGTCTCTCTCTCTCTCTCTCTCTCTCTCTCTCTCTCTGTCTCTCTCTCTGTCTCTCTCTCTCTCTCTCTCTCTCTCTCTCTCTCTCTGTCTCTCTCTCTGTCTCTCTCTCTCTCTCTCTCTCTCTCTCTCTCTGTCTCTCTCTCTGTCTCTCTCTCTCTCTCTCTCTCTCTCTCTCTCTCTGTCTCTCTCTCTGTCTCTCTCTCTCTCTCTCTCTCTCTCTCTCTCTCTCTCTGTCTCTCTCTCTGTCTCTCTCTCTCTCTCTCTGTCTCTCTCTCTCTCTCTCTGTCTCTCTCTCTCTCTCTCTCTCTGTCTCTCTCTCTCTCTGTCTCTGTCTCTCTCTCTCTCTCTCTCTATCCTCTTGCCTCTGAACATTGAAGGCAGGTTATCGTTTTTTTTTTTTGGCATGTTCTGGAGGCAGCTCTGCAGAGTGGTCACTAGCTGGCACAGCCACAAAGTCATTACAATCAGATTTGAAAACTAACCCTAACCTACACTCTAAACTTAACCACACTGCTAACCCTAATACCTAACGCAAACCCTTAAATTGACCAATGTGCTCATTTTTTGGTTTTCGTACCCCTTTTTTTTAACATTATAGACCATTTTAACTTGGCAGATGACCCATCTACAGAAGCAGAAATCGTTTAGTTATGCCTCCATGACAAGACTCATCACAAGAAATGTCAACCTGGCATCTTGAAGACCTTTGGCTGTTTCAGTCTATGCGCGGGCAGCGCAATAGCTGTGCGTTAAACGCATTTTATCAGTGGTAGTATGCGAAGTTGAAGTTTGATGCCACAAATGCATTTTTGTAGCTTACATTTCTGCGTCTTAAATAGCCCACTTCAGTGAGTCATGTCAGCGGAGGACATAGCACGTCTGGATAAGAGCGTCTGCTAAATGACTTAAATGTAAATGTAAATCTAGTTGGAACTGAGGGAGAACCGGTGAATGTTTGTCATCAAAGTCTGAATGTGTGAAACTCAAGTGAGGACTGGAATATATGTGTTTTGGTTTAGTAATGGGAGGTCTGGACCCCCCCCCCCCCCCCCCCTCTAATGGGAGGTGGAGGCCTGTTGAAAACAGGTTTGGACCTTCCCCCCCCCCCCCCCCCTCCCTCTAATGGGAGGCGGATGCCTGTTGAAAACAGGTCTGGACCTTCTCACCCCCCCCCCCCCCCTCTAATGGGAGGCGGATGCCTGTTGAAAACAGGTCTGGACCTTCTCACCCCCCCCCCCCCCCCCTCTAATGGGAGGCGGATGCCTGTTGAAAACAGGTCTGGACCTTCTCACCCCCCCCCCCCCCCTCTAATGGGAGGCGGATGCCTGTTGAAAACAGGTCTGGACCTTCTCACCCCCCCCCCCCCCCCTCTAATGGGAGGCGGATGCCTGTTGAAAACAGGTCTGGACCTTCTCACCCCCCCCCCCCCCCCTCTAATGGGAGGCGGATGCCTGTTGAAAACAGGTCTGGACCTTCTCACCCCCCCCCCCCCCCCCTCTAATGGGAGGCGGATGCCTGTTGAAAACAGGTCTGGACCTTCTCACCCCCCCCCCCCCCCTCTAATGGGAGGCGGATGCCTGTTGAAAACAGGTCTGGACCTTCTCACCCCCCCCCCCCCCCCTCTCCAAGTCAACTGTCACACCGACTCAACGCCAGCAGAAGGAAAAACAGTCCCTTGAGGACAGCAACAACCGATGTTTCATGCATCTCTGTCCACAGAATAAGTAGGCCTATTTTAAACTCTCATCTTTCAGAAACTAATCATACTAATAAAGACAAATACCAGATCATTCAGAGAGGGGTTGGGTTAAATGTGGAAGACACATTTCAGTTGAATGCAGTCAGTTGTACAACTGACTAGGTATCTCCCCTTTCATTCAGTTGTACAACTGACTAGGTATCTCCCCTTTCATTCAGTTGTACAACTGACTAGGTATCTCCCCTTTCATTCAGTTGTACAACTGACTAGGTATCTCCCCTTTCATTCAGTTGTACAACTGACTAGGTATCTCCCCTTTCATTCAGTTGTACAACTGACTAGGTATCTCCCCTTTCATTCAGTTGTACAACTGACTAGGTATCCCCCCCCCCCTTTACCCTTCTTCTTCCATCTTCAGCCTTACAGTCAGAATCTTGATGGCATGCTTGCTGCCCTTCTTTCTTTTATTTAAATCATGTTTTATGACTGTCAGACAGGGCAATCAAAATCACATTAAATCCCTAATTGCCACTGTGAATAATCATTTGAGTTCAAAAGTTATTCATGAATTGTGAGCCTTAGAACAAAGATAAATGAGGAGTTAATAGCGAATGATTAAACACCTACTGAGGGAGTCAGGGGTGGACCAGGCATGAGTCTCTCTGCATAATTAAGACAATCGTGGCCTGCGTTCCAAATGGCACCCTATTCCCTATCTAGTGCACTACGTTTGACCGCGTTCCAAATGGCACCCTATTCCCTATCTAGTGCACTACGTTTGACCGGGGCCCTATGGGCCATGGCACCCTATTCCCTATGGGTCCTAGCCAAAAGTAGTGCACTACATAGGGAATAGGGTGACAATTGGGACCAAAGACAATCTTCTCATCACATTAATATGCATATCTTCTCTTCACATTAAATTAATATGCATATCTTCTCTTCACATAAATATGCATATATTTTCTTCACATTAATATGCATATCTTCTCTTCACATTAATATGCATATATTCTCTTCACATTAATATGCATATCTTCTCTTCACATTAATATGCATATCTTCTCTTCACATTAATATGCATATCTTCTCATCACATTAATATGCATATCTTCTCTTCACATTAATATGCATATCTTCTCTTCACATTAATATGCATATCTTCTCTTCACATTAATATGCATATCTTCTCTTCACATTAATATGCATATCTTCTCTTCACATTAATATGCATATCTTCTCATCACATTAATATGCATATCTTCTCTTCACATTAATATGCATATCTTCTCATCACATTAATATGCATATCTTCTCATCACATTAATATGCATATCTTCTCATCACATTAATATGCATATCTTCTCTTCACATTAATATGCATATCTTCTCTTCACATAAATATACATATATTTTCTTCACATTAATATGCATATCTTCTCTTCACATTAATATGCATATATTCTCTTCACATTAATATGCATATCTTCTCTTCACATTAATATGCATATCTTCTCTTCACATTAATATGCATATCTTCTCTTCACATTAATATGCATATCTTCTCTTCACATTAATATGCATATCTTCTCTTCACATTAATATGCATATCTTCTCTTCACATTAATATGCATATCTTCTCATCACATCAATATGCATATCTTCTCATCGCATCAATATGCATATCTTCTCTTCACATTAATATGCATATCTTCTCTTCACATTAATATGCATATCTTCTCATCACATTAATATGCATATCTTCTCTTCACATTAATATGCATATCTTCTCTTCACATTAATATGCATATCTTCTCATGACATTAATATGCATATCTTCTCATCACATTAATATGCATATCTTCTCTTCACATTAATATGCATATATTCTCTTCACATTAATATGCATATCTTCTCTTCACATTAATATGCATATCTTCTCTTCACATTAATATGCATATCTTCTCTTCACATTAATATGCATATCTTCTCTTCACATTAATATGCATATCTTCTCTTCACATTAATATGCATATCTTCTCTTCACATTAATATGCATATCTTCTCTTCACATTAATATGCATATCTTCTCATCACATCAATATGCATATCTTCTCATCGCATCAATATGCATATCTTCTCTTCACATTAATATGCATATCTTCTCTTCACATTAATATGCATATCTTCTCATCACATTAATATGCATATCTTCTCTTCACATTAATATGCATATCTTCTCATCACATTAATATGCATATCTTCTCATCACATTAATATGCATATCTTCTCTTCACATTAATATGCATATCTTCTCTTCACATTAATATGCATATCTTCTCTTCACATTAATATGCATATCTTCTCTTCACATTAATATGCATATCTTCTCTTCACATTAATATGCATATCTTCTCTTCACATTAATATGCATATCTTCTCTCCACAGTAATATGCATATGTTCTCTTCACATTAATATGCATATCTTCTCTTCACATTAATATTCATATATTCTCTTCACATGAATATTAATATCTTCTCTCCAAAGTAATATGCATATGTTCTCTTCACATTAATATGCATATCTTCGCATCACATTAATATTCATATCTTCTCTTCACAGTAATATGCATATCTTTGCATCACATTAATATTCATATCCCTGTGATTGGAACTCATCTACAGCAGACGTCTGCAATCTAATTAGTGTTTGTTCGTAAAAACTGGACTTGAAAGAAGCGAGAATATTGGTAGAATTGGAATGGGAGGGAGCGAGAGTAGAAGGGAGAGAGAGTGGGAGGGAGAGAGAGTGGAAGGGAGAGAGAGTGGGAGGGAGAGAGAGTGGAAGGGAGCGAGAGTAGAAGGGAGAGAGAGTGGGAGGGAGAGAGAGTGGAAGGGAGAGAGAGTGGGAGGGAGAGAGAGTGGAAGGGAGCGAGAGTAGAAGGGAGAGAGAGTGGGAGGGAGAGAGAGTGGAAGGGAGAGAGAGTGGGAGGGAGAGAGAGTGGAAGGGAGTGAGAGTGGAAGGGAGAGAGATGGAAGGGAGAGAGAGAGGAAGGGAGAGAGAGTGGAAGGGAGAGAGAGTGGAAGGGAGAGAGAGTGGAAGGGAGCGAGAGTGGAAGGGAGCGAGAGTGGAAGGGAGCGAGAGTGGGAGTGAGAGAGAGTGGGAGGGAGAGAGTGTGGAAGGGAGAGAGAGTGGGAGGGAGAGAGAGTGGAAGGGAGAGAGAGTGGGAGGGAGAGAGAGTGGGAGAGAGAGAGTGTGGGAGGGAGAGAGTGTGGGAGGGAGAGAGAGTGGGAGGGAGAGAGATGGGAGAGAGAGAGTGTGGGAGGGAGAGAGAGTGAAAGGGATAGAATGGGAGGTAGAGAGAGTGGAAGGGATAGAGATGGGAGGGAGAGAGAGTGGGAGGGAGAGAGAGTGGAAGGGAGAGAGAGTGAAAGGGAGAGAGATGGGAGGGAGAGAGAGTGGAAGGGAGAGAGATTGGAGGGAGAGAGAGTGGAAGGGAGAGAGAGTGGGAGGGATAGAGATGGGAGAGAGAGAGTGTGGGAGGGAGGGGGAGAGTGAAAGGGATAGAATGGGAGGTAGAGATAGTGGAAGGGAGAGAGATGGGAGGGAGAGAGAGTGGGAGGGAGAGAGAGTGGAAGGGAGCGAGAGTGAAAGGGAGAGAGAGTGGAAGGGAGAGAGTGTGGGAGGGAGATAGTGTGGGAGTGTGGGAGGGAGGGAGTGTGGGAGGGAGAGAGAGTGGGAGGGAGAGAGATGGGAGAGAGAGAGTGTGGGAGGGAGAGAGAGTGAAAGGGATAGAATGGGAGGTAGAGAGAGTGGAAGGGAGAGAGAGTGGGAGGGAGAGAGAGTGGAAGGGAGCGAGAGTGAAAGGGAGAGAGATGGGAGGGAGAGAGAGTGGAAGGGAGAGAGATGGGAGGGAGAGAGATGGGAGGGAGAGAGAGTGGGGGGAGAGAGATGGGAGGGAGAGAGAGTGGAAGGGATGGAATGGGAGGGAGAGAGAGTGAGAGGGAGAGCGAGTGGAAGGGAGAGAGAGTGGGAGGGAGAGAGAGTAGAAGGGAGAGAGAGTGAAAGGGAGAGAATGGGAGGGAGAGAGAGTGGGAGGGAGAGAGAGTGGGAGGGAGAGAGATGGGAGGGAGAGAGAGTGGAAGGGAGAGAATGGGAGGCAGAGAGAGTAGAAGGGAGAGAGAGTGGAAGGGAGAGAGAGTGGGAGAGAGAGAGTGGGAGGGAGAGAGAGTGGAAGGGAGAGAGAGTGGGAAGAGAGATTGAGGGAGTGAGAGATGAATAATGACAGAGAGAGGGAGAGCGAAAGAAAGAGAGAAGGTGTGATTGAGTTGGACATGGAGATGCCTGCTGGGTGGTTGTCTAGACAGATTGGTTTCCCAGGTTACATTTGACATCCAACTGAATACAGACTGAATACAGACTGAATACAAACTGAATACAAACTGAATACAGACTGAATACAGACTTAATACAGACTGATTATAGATACATGTCTCTGCCTGTTCCCATCTGATATTATCATGTATCTCTGTCTCTGCCTGTTCCCATCTGATATTATCATGTATCTCTGTCTCTGCCTGTTCCCATCTGATATTATCATGTATCTCTGTCTCTGCCTGTTCCCATCTGATATTATCATGTATCTCTGTCTCTGCCTGTTCCCATCTGATATTATCATGTATCTCTGTCTCTGCCTGTTCCCATCTGATATTATCATGTATCTCTGTCTCTGCCTGTTCCCATCTGATATTATCATGTATCTCTGTCTCTGCCTGTTCCCATCTGATATTATCATGTATCTCTGTCTCTGCCTGTTCCCATCTGATATTATCATGTATCTCTGTCTCTGCCTGTTCCCATCTGATATTATCATGTATCTCTGTCTCTGCCTGTTCCCATCTGATATTATCATGTATCTCTGTCTCTGCCTGTTCCCATCTGATATTATCATGTATCTCTGTCTCTGCCTGTTCCCATCTGATATTATCATGTATCTCTGTCTCTGCCTGTTCCCATCTGATATTATCATGTATCTCTGTCTCTGCCTGTTCCCATCTGATATTATCATGTATCTCTGTCTCTGCCTGTTCCCATCTGATATTATCATGTATCTCTGTCTCTGCCTGTTCCCATCTGATATTATCATGTAGCTCTGTCTCTGCCTGTTCCCATCTGATATTATCATGTATCTCTGTCTCTGCCTGTTCCCATCTGATATTATCATGTATCTCTGTCTCTGCCTGTTCCCATCTGATATTATAATGTAGCTCTGTCTCTGCCTGTTCCCATCTGATATTATCATTTATCTACCCAACATTGACAGATTCATCTGATTTCTTAGATATTTTTTTTTGTTGTTGATGCGTTTGTTTTTGAAAATCTGTTTTGATTTAATATCATATCAAGTATTTATTATTTATATCAAGATATCCCTCAATTAATACTAGAATGGTTGTAGGTATGATGTCATCATTTTGAGGATGTACTCAGAAACTACTGTAAATGTAACAAAGAGTCTTTATCGACACGGCCAATTGACCTTCCTGTTTTCCCCCTCTCCCCTCCCTCTCCTCATTCCTCTTCCCCCAGGTTGATTGACAAGCCCGTCGTCTAATCGAATCGTCGCCATGATTGCAACAGGGGGCCTCCTGCGTATAAACCGGCGCCAGGACTCCCAGCACTCTAAGAACCAAGCTGAGAACAAGAGGAAGAGGAAACGAGCCACGGGAAAGAAGAACCATGTAGTGGTGGTTGGTAGCGTGATGGACTACAATACCCATAATGCTTTGTATATTGTATTTAGTTTAGAACAATGTAGTGGTGGTTGGTAGCGTGATGGACTACAATACCCATAATGCTTTGTATATTGTATTTAGTTTAGAACGATGTAGTGGTGGTTGGTAGCGTGATGGACTACAATACCCATAATGCTTTGTATATTGTATTTAGTTTAGAACGATGTAGTGGTGGTTGGTAGCGTGATGGACTACAATACCCATAATGCTTTGTATATTGTATTTAGTTTAGAACGATGTAGTGGTGGTTGGTAGCGTGATGGACTACAATACCCATAATGCTTTGTATATTGTATTTAGTTTAGAACGATGTAGTGGTGGTTGGTAGCGTGATGGACTACAATACCCATAATGCTTTGTATATTGTATTTAGTTTAGAACGATGTAGTGGTGGTTGGTAGCGTGATGGACTACAATACCCATAATGCTTTGTATATTGTATTTAGTTTAGAACGATGTAGTGGTGGTTGGTAGCGTAATGGACTACAATACCCATAATGCTTTGTATATTGTATTTAGTTTAAAACAATGTAGTGGTGGTTGGTAGCGTGATGGACTACAATACCCATAATGCTTTGTATATTGTATTTAGTTTAGAACAATGTAGTGGTGGTTGGTAGCGTGATGGACTACAATACCCATAATGCTTTGTATATTGTATTTAGTTTAGAACGATGTAGTGGTGGTTGGTAGCGTGATGACTACAATACCCATAATGCTTTGTATATTGTATTTAGTTTAGAACGATGTAGTGGTGGTTGGTAGCGTGATGGACTACAATACCCATAATGCTTTGTATATTGTATTTAGTTTAGAACGATGTAGTGGTGGTTGGTAGCATGATGGACTACAATACCCATAATGCTTTGTATATTGTATTTAGTTTAGATTGATGTAGTGGTGGTTGGTAGCGTGATGGACTACAATACCCATAATGCTTTGTATATTGTATTTAGTTTAGATTGATGTAGTGGTGGTTGGTAGCGTGATGGACTACAATACCCACAGTGCTTTGTATATTGTATTTAGTTTAGAACGATGTAGTGGTGATTGGTAGCATGATTGACTACAATACCCATCATGCTCCGTACTACAGTACCCATAATGCTTTGTGTATTGCATCTAGTTTGGGATGATGGAGTGGTGGGTAGCATGTTGGACTACAGTACCCATAATGCATTGTGTATTATATCTGGTTTAGAACGATTTGGTGGTGGTGGGTAGCATGTTGGACTAAACTGGAGAAGTGAAAAATTCTTCTTTAGCTTTTAATTTTAAAGGCACAACCTAGATTCGAGCCAATGCGTAGTTTGGCGCAACGCGACCGTTAGACCCGATGACATGTTTCGGCACATGAGCTTAGCTAGCTCACGTCACCAAGACATCGCCTACAAGTGTGATCAGGGATTTCTATTGGAGAAGCAGTTTCTAGGCATCTTCATACTTAACCATCTTTGACAATGTGGTGGTGGTGGTGGGTCGCATGGTGTACTAAACTACATTACCCATAATGCTCGGTGTATTAAGAATTCAGCCATAGCAGAAGAATTGTACAGTTGTTTGAAGTACAGTAGACCAACATAGCTACTGCCATAGGTGTCAAAGCTGTGTGCTGTAAAACCTTGGTAGAGCATGGGTGAAGTTAGGGCAACTCATGTTAATTCCCTGGCTTTTTTCATCTTTTATCCAGACTTAAAACATAAGCTGTGTTCGAATACACATACTAAAATACTGTATACTACATATTAATGAGTACATACTACATTCTATATACTATTAGTTTATTTTATTATACTGTAAACAAACGGTATCCTTTCAGTTGAGCGTACTAGAACTTCCCCTGTCTACCGGAAGTTGATGCTGTTGCTATGCAACCTCTTGCTAGCTTGTTAGCATAACAAATGACTAGCTAAAAATGTTACGATTTCGAGTGTGTTCGGAAATTCAATCTGGGCGTTTGTAAATTCAGAGTGTTTCACTCTCTGAGCATTCAGAGCGCACACTGCTACTGGACGCATTCAACGGCAGTCAAGTACCCAAGCTAACTTGGGTAACTGGCTAACTGGCTCACTGGCTCACTGGCTCACTCTGACCATTTTACTCGCCCTAGCAAAGCTGGTTAGGCTGTTTTCATGTTATCAAATCAAATGAAATGTTATTTGTCACATGCGCCGAATACAACAGGTGTAGACCTTACAGTGAAATGCTTACTTACAAGCCCTTAACCAACAATGAAGTTTTTAGAAAATACCTACAAAAAGTATGAGATAAGAATAACAAATAATTAAAGAGCAGCAGTAAATAACAAGGGGTACTGGTACAATGTGCGGGGGCACCGGTTAGTCGAGGTAATTGAGTTAATATGTACAAGTAGGTAGAGTAATTAAAGTGACTAATGCATAGATAATAAACAGAGAGTAGCAGCAGTGTAGAAGAGGGTGTGGGGCAATGCAAATAGTCTGGGTAGCCATTGGATTAGATGTTCAGGAGTTTCATGGCTTGGGGGTAGAAGCTGTTTAGAAGCCTCTTGGACCTAGACTTGGCGCTCCGGTACCTCTTGCCGTGCGGTAGCATAGAGAACAGTCTTTGACTAGGGTGGCTGGAGTCTTTGACATTTTTTAGGGTCTTCCTCTGACACCGCCTGGTATAGAGGCCCTGGATGGCAGGAAGCTGGTATAGAGGTCCTGGATGGCAGGAAGCTGGTATAGAGGCCCTGGATGGCAGGAAGCTGGTATAGAGGCCCTGGATGGCAGGAAGCTGGTATAGAGGTCCTGGATGGCAGGAAGCTGGTATAGAGGCCCTGGATGGCAGTAAGCTGGTATAGAGGCCCTGGATGGCAGGAAGCTGGTATAGAGGCCCTGGATGGCAGGAAGCTGGTATAGAGGCCCTGGATGGCAGGAAGCTGGTATAGAGGCCCTGGATGGCAGGAAGCTGGTATAGAGGCCCTGGATGGCAGGAAGCTGGTATAGAGGCCCTGGATGGCAGGAAGCTTGGGCCCAGGGCCACGTTGGTAAGTGTAACTGTGCAGTGGGCAACAATGCTACAGGTTTTTTTTGCCGATGTTTACTGACATCGGCCATATATCCACTGGGTGGGTGTTGAGCATTCGTAAATTCATCAGTTATTCTGCGCGAGAGTGCTCTGAAATCTATACCACTTTGCTAAAAATTTGGTGAATAATCAAGTCAATAAACGTTGGGTTTCATGCTGCTGTAATGCTATGTGGTTCATAAGGATAGAGTAGCTAACATACTGGTACATACTGCTGTAATGATATGTGGTTCATAAGGACAGAGTAGCTAACATACTGGTACATACTGCTGTAATGATATGTGGTTAGTAAGGACAGAGTAGCTAACATACTGGTACATACTGCTGTAATGATATGTGGTTCATAAGGACAGAGTAGCTAACATACCGGTACATACTGCTGTAATGATATGCGGTTAGTAAGGACAGAGTAGCTAACATACTGGTACATACTGCTGTAATGCTATGCGGTTCGTAAGGACAGAGTAGCTAACATACCGGTACATACTCCTGTAATGCTATTTAGTAAGGACAGAGTAGCTAACATACTGGTACATACTGCTGTAATGCTATGCGGTTCGTAAGGACAGAGTAGCTAACATACTGGTACATACTGCTGTAATGCTATGAGGTTCGTAAGGACAGAGTAGCTAACATACCGGTACATACTGCTGTAATGCTATTTAGTAAGGACAGAGTAGCTAACATACCGGTACATACTGCTGTAATGATATGAGGTTCATAAGGACAGAGTAGCTAACATACCGGTACATACTGCTGTAATGATATGTGGTTCATAAGGACAGAGTAGCTAACATACCGGTACATACTGCTGTAATGATATGTGGTTCGTAAGGACAGCGTAGCTAACATACCGGTACATACTGCTGTAATGATATGTGGTTCATAAGGACAGAGTAGCTAACATACCGGTACATACTGCTGTAATGATATGAGGTTCGTAAGGACAGAGTAGCTAACATACTGGTACATACTGCTGTAATGATATGTGGTTCGTAAGGACAGAGTAGCTAACATACCGGTACATACTGCTGTAATGATATGTGGTTCGTAAGGACAGAGTACCTAACATACCGGTACATACTGCTGTAATGATATGTGGTTCGTAAGGACAGAGTACCTAACATACTGGTACATACTGCTGTAATGATATGTGGTTCGTAAGGACAGAGTAGCTAACATACCGGTACATACTGCTGTAATGATATGTGGTTCGTAAGGACAGAGTAGCTAACATACCGGTACATACTGCTGTAATGATATGTGGTTCGTAAGGACAGAGTACCTAACATACTGGTACATACTGCTGTAATGATATGTGGTTCGTAAGGACAGAGTAGCTAACATACCGGTACATACTGCTGTAATGATATGAGGTTCGTAAGGACAGAGTAGCTAACATACCGGTACATACTGCTGTAATGCTATGAGGTTCGTAAGGACAGAGTAGCTAACATACCGGTACATACTGCTGTAATGCTATTTAGTAAGGACAGAGTAGCTAACATACCGGTACATACTGCTGTAATGCTATGAGGTTCGTAAGGACAGAGTAGCTAACATACCGGTACATACTGCTGTAATGATATGTGGTTCATAAGGACAGAGTAGCTAACATACTGGTACATACTGCTGTAATGATATGTGGTTCATAAGGACAGAGTAGCTAACATACTGGTACATACTGCGTAATGATATGCTGTGTGGTTCATAAGGACAGAGTAGCTAACATACCGGTCCATACTGCTGTAATGATATGTGGTTCGTAAGGACAGAGTAGCTAACATACCGGTACATACTGCTGTAATGATATGAGGTTCGTAAGGACAGAGTAGCTAACATACTGGTACATACTGCTGTAATGATATGAGGTTCGTAAGGACAGCGTAGCTAACATACCGGTACATACTGCTGTAATGATATGAGGTTCGTAAGGACAGAGTAGCTAACATACCGGTACATACTGCTGTAATGATATGTGGTTCGTAAGGACAGAGTAGCTAACATACCGGTACATACTGCTGTAATGATATGAGGTTCGTAAGGACAGAGTAGCTAACATACTGGTACATACTGCTGTAATGATATGAGGTTCGTTAGGACAGCGTAGCTAACATACCGGTACATACTGCTGTAATGATATGTGGTTCATAAGGACAGAGTAGCTAACATACCGGTACATACTGCTGTAATGATATGTGGTTCATAAGGACAGAGTAGCTAACATACCGGTACATACTGCTGTAATGATATGTGGTTCGTAAGGACAGAGTAGCTAACATACCGGTACATACTGCTGTAATGATATGAGGTTCGTAAGGACAGCGTAGCTAACATACCGGTACATACTGCTGTAATGATATGTGGTTCATAAGGACAGAGTAGCTAACATACCGGTACATACTGCTGTAATGATATGCCGTGTGGTTCATAAGGACAGAGTAGCTAACATACCGGTCCATACTGCTGTAATGATATGAGGTTCGTAAGGACAGAGTAGCTAACATACTGGTACATACTGCTGTAATGCTATGTGGTTCATAAGGATAGAGTAGCTAACATACCTGTACATACTGCTGTAATGATATGTGGTTCATAAGGACAGAGTAGCTAACATACCGGTACATACTGCTGTAATGATATGAGGTTCGTAAGGACAGAGTAGCTAACATACTGGTACATACTGCTGTAATGATATGTGGTTCATAAGGACAGAGTAGCTAACATACCGGTACATACTGCTGTAATGATATGAGGTTCGTAAGGACAGAGTAGCTAACATACCGGTCCATACTGCTGTAATGATATGAGGTTCGTAAGGACAGAGTAGCTAACATACTGGTACATACTGCTGTAATGATATGTGGTTCGTAAGGATAGAGTAGCTAACATACTGGTACATACTGCTGTAATGCTATGTGGTTCATAAGGACAGAGTAGCTAACATACTGGTACATACTGCTGTAATGATATGTGGTTCGTAAGGACAGAGTACCTAACATACTGGTACATACTGCTGTAATGATATGAGGTTCATAAGGACAGAGTAGCTAACATACCGGTACATACTGCTGTAATGCTATGTGGTTCATAAGGACAGAGTAGCTAACATACTGGTACATACTGCTGTAATGCTATGAGGTTCGTAAGGACAGAGTAGCTAACATACCGGTACATACTGCTGTAATGCTATGTGGTTCATAAGGACAGAGTAGCTAACATACTGGTACATACTGCTGTAATGCTATGAGGTTCATAAGGACAGAGTAGCTAACATACCGGTACATACTGCTGTAATGATATGTGGTTCGTAAGGATAGTGTAGCTAACATACCGGTACATACTGCTGTAATGATATGAGGTTCGTAAGGACAGAGTACCTAACATACCGGTACATACTGCTGTAATGATATGTGGTTCATAAGGACAGAGTACCTAACATACTGGTACATACTGCTGTAATGCTATGAGGTTCATAAGGACAGAGTAGCTAACATACCGGTACATACTGCTGTAATGATATGTGGTTCATAAGGACAGAGTAGCTAACATACCGGTACATACTGCTGTAATGATATGTGGTTCATAAGGACAGAGTAGCTAACATACCGGTACATACTGCTGTAATGATATGAGGTTCATAAGGACAGAGTAGCTAACATACTGGTACATACTGCTGTAATGCTATGAGGTTCATAAGGACAGAGTAGCTAACATACTGGTACATACTGCTGTAATGATATGAGGTTCGTAAGGACAGCGTAGCTAACATACCGGTACATACTGCTGTAATGATATGTGGTTTGTAAGGATAGTGTAGCTAACATACCGGTACATACTGCTGTAATGATATGAGGTTCGTAAGGACAGAGTACCTAACATACTGGTACATACTGCTGTAATGAATTGTGGTTCATAAGGACAGAGTAGCTAACATACCGGTACATACTGCTGTAATGATATGTGGTTCGTAAGGACAGAGTAGCTAACATACCGGTACATACTGCTGTAATGATATGTGGTTCATAAGGACAGAGTAGCTAACATACTGGTACATACTGCTGTAATGATATGTGGTTCATAAGGACAGAGTAGCTAACATACCGGTACATACTGCTGTAATGATATGAGGTTCGTAAGGACAGAGTACCTAACATACTGGTACATACTGCTGTAATGATATGAGGTTCGTAAGGACAGAGTACCTAACATACTGGTACATACTGCTGTAATGATATGTGGTTCGTAAGGACAGAGTAGCTAACATACTGGTACATACTGCTGTAATGCTATGAGGTTCGTAAGGACAGAGTAGCTAACATACCGGTACATACTGCTGTAATGATATGAGGTTCGTAAGGACAGAGTAGCTAACATACTGGTACATACTGCTGTAATGCTATGCGGTTCATAAGGACAGAGTAGCTAACATACCGGTACATACTGCTGTAATGATATGTGGTTCATAAGGACAGAGTAGCTAACATACCGGTACATACTGCTGTAATGATATGTGGTTCATAAGGACAGAGTAGCTAACATACTGGTACATACTGCTGTAATGATATGAGGTTCATAAGGACAGCGTAGCTAACATACCGGTACATACTGCTGTAATGATATGAGGTTCATAAGGACAGAGTAGCTAACATACCGGTACATACTGCTGTAATGATATGAGGTTCATAAGGACAGCGTAGCTAACATACTGGTACATACTGCTGTAATGATATGTGGTTCATAAGGACAGCGTAGCTAACATACCGGTACATACTGCTGTAATTATATGAGGTTCGTAAGGACAGCGTAGCTAACATACCGGTACATACTGCTGTAATGATATGAGGTTCGTAAGGACAGAGTAGCTAACATACCGGTACATACTGCTGTAATGATATGAGGTTCGTAAGGACAGTGTAGCTAACATACTGGTACATACTGCTGTAATGATATGTGGTTCGTAAGGACAGAGTAGCTAACATACCGGTACATACTGCTGTAATGATATGTGGTTCATAAGGACAGAGTAGCTAACATACCGGTACATACTGCTGTAATGATATGCGGTTCGTAAGGACAGTGTAGCTAACATACCGGTACATACTGCTGTAATGATATGCTGTGTGGTTCATAAGGACAGAGTAGCTAACATACTGGTACATACTGCTGTATTGATATGTGGTTCATAAGGACAGAGTAGCTAACATACCGGTACATACTGCTGTAATGATATGCTGTGTGGTTCATAAGGACAGAGTAGCTAACATACCGGTACATACTGCTGTAATGATATGCTATGTGGTTCATAAGGACAGTGTAGTTAACATACCGGCACATACTGCTGTAATGATATGTGGTTCATAAGGACAGTGTAGTTAACATACCGGCACATACTGCTGTAATGATATGTGGTTCATAAGGACAGAGTAGCTAACATACCGGTACATACTGCTGTAATGATATGCTGTGTGGTTCATAAGGACAGTGTAGCTAACATACCGGTACATACTGCTGTAATGATATGCTATGTGGTTCATAAGGACAGTGTAGTTAACATACCGGCACATACTGCTGTAATGATATGTGGTTCATAAGGACAGTGTAGTTAACATACCGGCACATACTGCTGTATTGATATGTGGTTCATAAGGACAGAGTAGCTAACATACCGGTACATACTGCTGTAATGATATGCTGTGTGGTTCATAAGGACAGCGTAGCTAACATACCGGCACATACTGCTGTAATGATATGTGGTTCATAAGGACAGAGTAGCTAACATACCGGTACATACTGCTGTAATGATATGTGGTTCATAAGGACAGAGTAGCTAACATACCGGTACATACTAATGCTATATGGTTAGTAAGGACAGAGTAGCTAACATACCGGTACATACTGCTGTAATGATATGTGGTTCGTAAGGACAGAGTAGCTAACATACCGGTACATACTGCTGTAATGATATGTGGTTCGTAAGGACAGAGTAGCTAACATACCTGGTACATACTGCTGTAATGATATGTGGTTCGTAAGGATAGAGTAGCTAACATACCTGGTACATACTGCTGTAATGATATGAGGTTCGTAAGGACAGAGTAGCTAACATACCTGGTACATACTGCTGTAATGATATGTGGTTCGGAAGGACAGAGTAGCTAACATACTGGTACATACTGCTGTAATGATATGAGGTTCGTAAGGACAGAGTAGCTAACATACTGGTACATACTGCTGTAATGATATGAGGTTCGTAAGGACAGCGTAGCTAACATACCGGTACATACTGCTGTAATGATATGTGGTTCGTAAGGATAGTGTAGCTAACATACCGGTACATACTGCTGTAATGATATGAGGTTCGTAAGGACAGAGTACCTAACATACTGGTACATACTGCTGTAATGATATGTGGTTCATAAGGACAGAGTAGCTAACATACCGGTACATACTGCTGTAATGATATGTGGTTCGTAAGGACAGAGTAGCTAACATACCGGTACATACTGCTGTAATGATATGTGGTTCATAAGGACAGAGTAGCTAACATACTGGTACATACTGCTGTAATGATATGTGGTTCATAAGGACAGAGTAGCTAACATACCGGTACATACTGCTGTAATGATATGAGGTTCGTAAGGACAGAGTACCTAACATACTGGTACATACTGCTGTAATGATATGAGGTTCGTAAGGACAGAGTACCTAACATACTGGTACATACTGCTGTAATGATATGTGGTTCGTAAGGACAGAGTAGCTAACATACTGGTACATACTGCTGTAATGCTATGAGGTTCGTAAGGACAGAGTAGCTAACATACCGGTACATACTGCTGTAATGATATGCTGTGTGGTTCATAAGGACAGCGTAGCTAACATACCGGTACATACTGCTGTAATGATATGCTATGTGGTTCATAAGGACAGAGTAGCTAACATACCGGTACATACTGCTGTAATGATATGCTATGCGGTTCATAAGGATAGAGTAGCTAACATACCGGTACATACTGCTGTAATGCTATGAAGTTCGTAAGGACAGAGTAGCTAACATACCGGTACATACTGCTGTAATGCTATGAAGTTCGTAAGGACAGAGTAGCTAACATACCGGTACATACTGCTGTAATGCTATTTAGTAAGGACAGAGTAGCTAACATACCGGTACATACTGCTGTAATGCTATGAAGTTCGTAAGGACAGAGTAGCTAACATACCGGTACATACTGCTGTAATGATATGTGGTTCATAAGGACAGCGTAGCTAACAAATTGTCAGCCAACATAACGTCTAACGTAACTTATTTGAAATGTCATTACTTCATTACATTGCTCAACATTTTCTTAACATTTGTCATAATTAATTAAAGCAATGAATTTGTATCCGCTTCTCGTCGGACTTCGGCTGCATATTTTCCGCCGTTTTCTGAAGAATTGCATTATGGGCCCTAAAAGCATGGAAATAGTGTCCACTGCTTGTATACTTCATATTTTGGCAAATTTAGTACGACATCCGGGAACTTTTGGCTTACTAAACTATATCCATACTGTGACAAATAAACGTACTACATAACTCAATTCACGTCACAAATAGTACGGTTAGCATGAGCATGCAAAACACAGCTCTAGAGTCTGTGTTAAAATGTATCTATGTTTATCCTAGAAAATACATTCCTGAACTCTATTATAATGATGTCATGTCTGTCTCCTTATGAATCCAGGTGAAGGGGAAACTCAACCTGTGTTCCCCGCCTGGGCTGGTGGCCACGGTGGGAGTGGTGGTGTTGATGGTCGGGATAGCCATGGCTGTACTGGGCTACTGGCCACATGAAGGCCACAGCCAGGGGTATGCATCCAGGGTATCACCAGCGGAGGAGCGGAGAGACAACGGCAGGATGAGCTACTCCAAGAGCCGCCTGGTGTCTGTCACCTGGAACAATAATAAGGACAACAACACAGCCAACCAAACTGTTGGGGAGTTGACCAAACAGACTGTTGGGGAGTTGACCAAACAGACTATTGGGGAGTTGACCAACCAGACTGTTGGGGAGTTTTTGACCAACCAGACTGTTGGGGAGTTGACCAACCAGACTGTTGGGGAGTTGACCAACCAGACTGTTGGGGAGTTGACCAACCAGACTGTTGGGGAGTTGACCAATCAGACTGTTGGGGAGTTGACCAACCAGACTGTTGGGGAGTTTTTGACCAACCAGACTGTTGGGGAGTTTTTGACCAACCAGACTGTTGGGGAGGAGCTGACCAACCAGACTGTTGGAGAGGAGCTGACCAACCAGACTGTTGGGGAGTTGACCAACCAGACTGTTGGGGAGTTTTTGACAAACCAGACTGTTGGGGAGTTGACCAACCAGACTGTTGGGGAGTTTTTGACCAACCAGACTGTTGGGGAGTTGACCAACCAGACTGTTGGGGAGTTTTTGACCAACCAGACTGTTGGGGAGTTGACCAACCAGACTGTTGGGGACTTGACCAACCAGACTGTTGGGGACTTGACCAACCAGACGAGTGTCGAGTTTATGAACCAGACAAGTGTTGTTGTCAATGGAAGTTTACCTGTACTTGTACCTGTTAATGCTAGTGTACTTGTATCGGTATCTACCCCTCCTATACCTTCAGGTGGGTTATTTTTTTACTAAGATATTTTTACTTTACAAGACACAACATTCATCATGTTGTTCATTCTGTCTGCTTTGCTTAGGCGTCTCGCTCTCATCTTGGTCAGGTCATTATTGTAATGACTGACCTGGTTAAAAAAGGGTTAGTCAGTTTTCTCCCCCCTCCTCCATCTTCTTTCCCATCCTTCAGGTGGGTTGCTCTCCGAGTTCTTGGACAACTATCTGTACTCAGACAACCTGAAGGTGTTTGGGCCTTTAGTCATGGGGATAGGCATATTTATCTTCATCTGCGCAAACGCCGTGCTTCACGAGAACAGAGACAAGAAGACCAAAGTCATCAACCTCAGAGATATCTACTCCACGGTCATCGACCTCCACAGCACACGGACCAAGGACTACTCGCCGAGTAACGGACTGGTCGACTACGTACAGTCCAGAGGTAGTGTTGATGTACGGCGGCAAGAAAAAGTATGTGAACCCTTTGGAACTACCTGGATTTCTGCATAAATTTGATCTGATCTTCAATTTTATGACCAATTTATGCAGAAATCCAGGTAATTCCAAAGGGTTCACATACCTTTTCTTCCCACTGTATACTCAGGGTCTTTCAACCCCGGTGGAATGCTAGAGCTTGGGTGTGGCTCCTGGCTTTCCAATACCGAGTCCGGCCACCAGGGGGAGTCCGTCAGCACAGAGCAGCAGTCCAGACGACCATCGATGACTGAGAGGCAGCGTAGCTGGTCTAGAGACAACCAGACATTCACAGACACTGTCTACAGTATCTCCAGGGACCAAAAGCGTAGGTACTGTACATTTTTGTCTACAGTATGTGATACAGTTTCTATAGCCTCGTTTGACAGTCCTGATCACACCAGATCACTGTCTGGTTCTCTAGATACGTGTAGAAAAATAGAATGTGACCTCGCATGATAAGGATGGTTGAACAAGCGTACATTGTATGTGTTGCAAAATAAATTACATTTACGTTTTCTAATCTTATCTAATCAGGTGTTCGGAGCAGGTGCCCTACCCGAGACACTGGGACTCAGAGCAGGCCTCGCTCCCCAGGCAGTGGGACTCAGAGCAGGCCTCGCTCCCCAGGCAGTGGGACTCAGAGCAGGCCTCGTACCCCAGGCAGTGGGACTCAGAGCAGGCCTCGCTCCCCAGGCAGTGGGACTCAGATCAGGCCTCGTACCCCAGACAGTGGGAGGGTATAGGCTCCATCGTCTCTTCATCTGTCAAAGCTTTCAAGCTCCCTGTCATCAAACTGAACAGCTGTGAGGTGGAGGAGAAGGGGGTACAGGCCGAGAGAGTGGAGACAGAGGGGTGCTTGGTGGAGGAGGAGGGGGGACAGACCGAGAGAAAGGAAACAGAGGGGTGCTTGGTGGAGGAGGGGGGACAGACCCGAGAGCGAGGAGACAGAATGGTGCTTGGTGGAGGAGGAAGGGGGACAGACCGAGAGAGAGGTGACAGAGGGGTGCTTGGAGGAAGAGATCATAAAAGTCAAGAATTTTATTGAAAATGGGATCGAGGAAGAACAGGTAGCAGGCTATAGTCTGGGCTCTAAAGAGAAGGATGCTTCAAGAAGGGGCTCGTTGAAGGATGCCTTCAGGAGGAGCTCAACCTCGTTGACGCAGGGCACAGGGCTCCCAACTATTCCCCCCTCCCACTCATGTCTCCAGGGTGATGATGGAGATGGGGTCTAGCCTGTCACTCAACTCCCTCTCCAGGGCCCGGCGGCTCAGCTGTCCACGTCTGGAGAGGTCGAACAGTAAGCGATACATCAAACTGGAAACCATGGGCGGAGAGTCCTTCGAGGCAGTGGCTGTAGCAACTTCCCGTGTGCCCGACTCGAACCAGGAAGAGGAAAGGGAAGTAGCAGTAGTTCAGGGAGAAGAAGAAGAAGGAGGGGGAGTAACAGTCAACCTTAGCTCTTCTTTATGTGAACTCTAGCTACTGTAATCCCCAGCTCTTCAACAGAGGAACCCTAAATAGTTGTGCCTTGGCATGTTATTATTTAGACGGATATCAATAGGAATAGACAGTGCTCAAATCAATTTTCAATCAATCAATTTTATTTTATATAGCCCTTCGTACATCAGCTAATATCTCGAAGTGCTGTACAGACACCCAGCCTAAAACCCCAAACAGCTAGTAATGCAGGTGTAGAAGCACGGTGGCTAGGAAAAACTCCCTAGAAAGGCCAAAACCTAGGAAGAAACCTAGAGAGGAACCAGGCTATGAGGGGTGGCCAGTCCTCTTCTGGCTGTGCCGGGTGGAGATTATAACAGAACTATGCCAAGATGTTCAAAAATGTTCATAAGTGACAAGCATGGTCAAATAATAATCATGAATAATTTTCAGTTGGCTTTTCATAGCCGATCATCAAGAGTTGAAAAACAACAGGTCTGGGACAGGTGGCGGTTCCATAACCGCAGGCAGAACAGCTGAAACTGGAATAGCAGCAAGGCCAGGCGGACTGGGGACAGCAAGGAGTCACCACGGGCGGCAGTCCCGACGCATGGTCCTAGGGCCCAGGTCCTCCGAGAGAAAGAAAGAGAGAAGGAGAAAATTAGAGAGAGCCAAGATTTTCAAAATTTCCATAAATGACAAGCATGGTCAAATAATAATCAGGAATAAATCTCAGTTGGCTTTTCATAGCCGATCATTAAGAGTTGAAAACAGCAGGTCTGGGACAGGTAGGGGTTCCATGACCGCAGGCAGAACAGTTGAAACTGGAATAGCAGCAAGGCCAGGCGGACTGGGGACAGCAAGGAGTCACCACGGCCGGTAGTCCCGACGTATGGTCCTAGGGCTCAGGTCCTCCGAGAGAAAGAAAGAGAGAAGGAGAAAATTAGAGAGAGCCAAGATTTTCAAAATGTTCATAAATGACAAGCATGGTCAAATAATAATCAGGAATAAATCTCAGTTGGCTTTTCATAGCCGATCATTAAGAGTTGAAAACAGCAGGTCTGGGACAGGTAGGGGTTCCATGACCGCAGGCAGAACAGTTGAAACTGGAATAGCAGCAAGGCCAGGCGGACTGGGGACAGCAAGGAGTCACCACGGCCGGTAGTCCCGACGTATGGTCCTAGGGCTCAGGTCCTCCGAGAGAAAGAAAGAGAGAAGGAGAAAATTAGAGAGAGCCAAGATTTTCAAAATGTTCATAAATGACAAGCATGGTCAAATAATAATCAGGAATAAATCTCAGTTGGCTTTTCATAGCCGATCATTAAGAGTTGAAAACAGCAGGTCTGGGACAGGTAGGGGTTCCGTAACCACAGGCAGAACAGTTGAAACTGGAATAGCAGCAAGGCCAGGCGGACTGGGGACAGCAAGGTGTCATCATGCCCGGTAGTCCTGACGTATGGTCCTAGGGCTCAGGTTCTCAGAGAGAAAGAGAGAACGAGAGAATTAGAGAGAGCATACTTAAATTCACACAGGACACTGGATAAGACAGGAGAAGTACTCCAGGTAACCAACTGACCCTAGCCCCCCGACACAAACTACTGCAGCATAAATACTGGAGGCTGAGACAGGAGCGGTCAGGAGACACTGTGGCCCCATCCGAAGAAACCCCCGGACAGGGCCAAATAGGAAGGATATAACCCCACCCACTTTGCCAAAGCACAGCCCCCGCACCACTAGAGGGAAATCCTCAACCACCAACTTACAATCCTGAGACAAGGCCGAGTATAGCCCACAAAGGTCTCCACCACAGCACAAACCAAGGGGGGGCGCCAACCCAGACAGGAAGATCACGTCAGTAACTCAACCCACTCAAGTGACGCACCCCTCCTAGGGACGGCATGAAAGAGCACCAGCAAGCCAGTGACTCAGCCCCTGTAACAGGGTTAGAGGCAGAGAATCCCAGTGGAGAGAGGGGAACCGGCCTGGCAGAGACAGCAAGGGCGGTTCGTTGCTCCAGAGCCTTTCCGTTCACCTTCACACTCCTGGGCCAGGCTACACTCAATCATATGACCTACTGAAGAGATAAGTCTTCAGTAAAGACTTAAAGGTTGAGACCGAGTCTGCGTCTCTCACATGGGTAGGCAGACTGTTCCATAAAAATTGAGATCTATAGGAGAAAGCCCTGCCTCCCGCTGTTTGCTTAGAAATTCTAGGGACAATTAGGAGGCCTGCGTCTTGTGACCGTAGCGTACGTATTGGTATGTACGGCAGGACCAACTCGGAAAGATAGGTAGGAGCAAGCCCATGTAACGCTTTATAGCTGTGCAGATCCAGGACAGCTAAGCCCTGGAGGAATACGCAGATTCAAAGAGGAGTCCGTAATTTGCTTTCTAATGGTCATGATCTTTTCCTCAAAGAAGTTCATGAATTTATTACTGCTGAAGTGAAAGCCATCCTCTCTTGGGGAATGCTGCTTTTTAGTTAGTTTCGCAACAGTATCAAAAAGAAATTTTGGATTGTTCTTATTTTCCTCGATTAAGTTGGAAAAGTAGGATGAGCGAGCAGCAGTGAGGGCTCTTCGGTACTGCACGGTACTGTCTTTCCAAGCTAGTCGGAAGACTTCCAGTTTGGTGTGGCGCCATTTCCGTTCCAATTTCCTGGAAGCTTGCTTCAAAGCTCGGGTATTTTCTGTATACCAGGGAGCTAGTTTCTTATGACAAATCTTTTTCGTTTTTAGGGGTGCAACTGCATCTAGGGTATTGCGCAAGGTTAAATTGAGTTCCTCAGTTAGGTGGTTAACTGATTTTTGTCCTCAGACGTCCTTGGGTAGGCAGAAGGAGTCTGGAAGGGCATCAAGGAATTTTTGTGTTGTCTGAGAATTTATAGCACGACTTTTGATGCTCCTTGGTTGGGGTCTGAGCAGATTATTTGTTGCGATTGCAAACGTAATAAAATGGTGGTCCGATAGTCCAGGATTATGTGGAAAAACATTAAGATCTACAACATTTATTCCATGGGACAAAACTAGGTCCAGAGTATGACTGTGGCAGTGAGTAGGTCCAGAGACATGTTGGACAAAACCCACTGAGTCGATAATGGCTCCGAAAGACTTTTGGAGTGGGTCTGTGGACTTCTTCATGTGAATATTAAAATCACCAAAAATTAGAATATGATCTGCTATGACTACAAGGTCTGATAGGAATTCAGGAAACTCAGAGAGGAACGCTGTATATGGCCCAGGAGGCCTGTAAACAGTAGCTATAAAAAGTGATTGAGTAGGCTGCATAGATTTCATGACTAGAAGCTCAAAAGACGAAAACGCCATTTTTTTTTTTGTAAATTGAAATTTGCTATCGTAAATGTTAGCAACACCTCCGCCTTTGCGGGATGCACGGGGGATATGGTCACTAGTGTAACCAGGAGGTGAGGCCTCATTTAACACAGTAAATTCATCAGGCTTAAGCCATGTTTCAGTCAGGCCAATCACATCAAGATTATGATCAGTGATTAGTTCATTGACTATGACTGCCTTTGAAGTGAGGGATCTAACATTAAGTAACCCTATTTTGAGATGTGAGGTATCACGATCTCTTTCAATGATGGCAGGAATGGAGGAGGTCTTTATCCTAATAAGATTGCTAAGGCGAACACCGCCATGTTTAGTTTTGCCCAACCTAGGTCGAGGCACAGACACAGTCTCAATGGGTATGGCTGAGCTGACTACACTGACTGTGCTATTGGCAGACTCCACTAAGCTGGCAGGTTGGCTAACAGCCTGCTGCCTGGCCTGCACCCAAACCCCGTCTAGGATCAAGGTGCGGCCTAGAGGAACTCGGGAGATCAGAGGAGAGGGTGTGATCAGAGTGGCCCCCAGCTCTTCAACAGAACTCGAGACAGATATGACACGTCTTGTCATGTTATCGTTTTAGATAGAACCCTGTCTTTCCTATGTGTTTGGGGTCGAGGTTTTTACTGTAGCTGGATCTACACAGTTGATGGCAATAGAACGTGGACGCTGGTATATATATATATAGAAGGTCTGAAAGCCGTGGACACCGTTGACTTTCAGATCACCAACATGAGGTGATACAAACCAATATCTAGATCAAACTATTCAAAAAAAATTCAATGTAACAACAGCAATAATTTGTATCGAAAAACATGTAGATATTATTTAAAAATAATAATAATTATAGCTGTAGTAGAATTATGTTGTTCTGAAATGTTCCTATGAGACACGGCAAGTGTAGATTTAATGAATCTGTGACACAAAATAAAGCTTTAGTTTAAGAAATTGTATCTAGGTATTTCTATGTGCCAAGAAATGGAATCTCAGGTAGAATATAGGTCAGATTTTGTGTCGAGTTGAGGTGAAAATTAAGTTTTGACTGTTGGATGTATGTTTAATTATGAATAAATAAAGTGGGATCTAATGTAGATGGCCTAATACATTTTACTGATCTCCCATCCCCCCTCCCTCTCTACATCAGTCCAACATGGCCATCTAGTGGTGAAAATGTGTTATTGCTTTTTCTGTCAACCTCAAGGTATTTTATGAAGCTCTCCTTTCTGTGGTTGTGCTTTTACCAGAGGTGCAACTCCCCCCCCCCCAAGTTTTATCATTGAAACAAAATGGGGCAAGGCTTTAGGACGACGAGGACACCTCCAGGTGGTCGTGTAAGCTGTTTGTTGTGTTTATCAGACTAGATCAAAAAAAGAATGTCCCCCCCCACTTCTAAATCCAAAAGTTGCGCCCCTGGCTTTAACCAATTACTTTTACCAATGTTTGAAATTAATGTGCAAACAATTGAAACCAAGAGAGGTGTTGATAGAGCAGCCGGAACATTCCGTAGAAGTAGCAGCAAAGATAGTACAGTATCAAGATAGGCTAAAACAAGCTTTTCCAAAAGAAACCCCTGATCACACTTGTAGGCACTTTTCTGAGCTAAACTGACCAACAGACGCACCTCCAACAACACATAAAAACGAACATAACACTGTCCCGAAACAAGGACAATTTCTCTCTCTCAACCATGTGGCCTAAGGGCTTTTTAGGTGAGCGCTGATGCCACCCTGTGATAAGCAGTGACCACTTTGTCAAAGGCAGGGAGGGATGCTAAATACTAATCTTGTCCATTCCCCAGCACGGGGAATGAGCACGAGGGGCGATGCGTTGATGTGACCCGTATGCTTTTCATTTGTAACCCAAGATCCTTGCTTGCTTTTTGTGTTCCCCTTACAAAATATAATCTACCATCTTGTTTATATTTATTTTCTTTGTCAAATGGTTCCATTCTGTCCGTAAGCGTTAAAACTAAAGACTTAAGTTATGTATATGTAAATAATGTATATGTGTAAAAAGAGTGCTGTTCGAGAGACGCATCGCTGCGGCGCTACACAAATATTCTGCCCCCAAACAAATCTTACATAAATCATGTAGCAGATATAGGATAAGGTAGAAAGAGTATGTGGCCTTTTCTGTAGCTTGCAGGCTGGAGATAAGATGGATGACATTGTGATGAGACGGACACATTTTACATCATGCAGGTTTCTCCGACAGAATAGCCTAACCTAAATGGCGCCCAATCAGGTCAAAATAAAATAGACAATCAGGCTACTCACAACTGCTGTCCAGGAGATTCATCCCGTGTTTCTAAATTGTCATGATCAGTGGTTTCAAGTATGTATCTGTACATTTTGACAAGCTGATCATAGCGGGAAAAATAAAATACTTCTGATTTCACGCTGTGTAAACACATTGTAAATAGGCTCAGGATAACCCCTGATAAAGTTGGATAGCTGATATTCACAGCTTAAATAGCCAAATGGATTAGTCACAGGAATCAGGACTAATAAAGGCAATGCAGGGGCCTGTTTTACAAATGTTGGCCCTGCCACATGGATGGGCATTCATACAATCCCATTGTGGGCTGACATGGTAGGCTACACCCCAGTAAGCATGGACCAACACCGACGTCTTTTGGACGTCTTTTTTGTGTGTTTTACAAACGGTAGACCTACCACATAGATGGTCATTCGTAAAATGTAATTTCATGTGACACTGTAGGCTATATTTCAGTGAGGACGGGCTGACGCCGTTTGGACAGCTTTTTTTTGGTCCTGTCCAGTCCGGACTTCTTTTTTGATGTAGACATCTATGTTTAGTTCCGATTTTTATCAGGTTTGGACCAGCCTTGATTTGAACCAAACATATATGTCTATAAATAACGTCTTTTCACCTTTTCATTCAGAACCGAAAATAAACCTGGATTCAACGTATGGAAAATAAAAAAGTATTTTAGACGTATTTTTAACGTCATTTTTCTTACTGGGACTAGTCTAGTAGGGGGCCGCAATTGTTTTGTCAGCGAAGGGCGTCAGAATGGCCAGGACCGGTCCTGCTTGTAGGCGATGTCATGGCGACATTGGCTAGTTACGCTCATGTATAGAAACACGTCCTTGGGACTAACGGTCATCTTGCACAGAACTGGCACTCCTTCGATATACATTTTTTTTTTTTTACGAAAATAAATAAAAACTTGTCAGTTTGTCACTTTCATTCGGTTTGAGTAATAACATGCTCGAATCTAGGTTGTGCCTTTAGATTTTGAGAAAATTAACAACTAAGGAATAATTTTCAACGTCTCTCATTGACTTCTCGAAACCCAAATCCCGGCCTGGTCCGTTTGGTCTGTTGCTCAAGCGTTCCCGGAAATCTCGCGATGGTGCGTATCTGGGTTTAAAAACTCTGTGGTCGTAGTGCCTGTAAAAACTTCCCAACGAAGCAAGACAGTTGTGAAGAAAACATTCTGCGAGCAGCGTCGCACTGTCGGAAATCCTTCTCCTTTGGGACAGTTTTGTCACATCTGGGATCGTGAAAGGGTTGTGAAAAGGTTTCTGAGAAGAACACGAGTCAGGTAAGTTGCTTTAAGTTTGAGATAATGTGAGTTTTTTTCTCTCCATGGGATAGAATCAAATCTGGTAAAGTGTATTTTGTTAGAAGGAGCGACAGTTTTGAAACGTGCTGATCTGACTGATTTGAACCAGATGTTGCAGACCATAAGTTGACTTGTCAAAATATGTTGTGCCCTTTCATCTAGACGTTATGATTATGATTATGAGAACGTTATGATTCAGCACCGAAACGAAATTTCGGGAATACCTACTATCATTTTGAGAAACAAATATGAGACTGCATATTTCACCACGTGTGAACGTTTTGAATATATATTTATCCCAAAATACAACTATAGGCTGCGGTTATTCGCTATATGAGAACATGTGACCCTTGTGATCGCACTCTGTCACAGGACACATTTCTCTAAAAAATTATATTCTTTCTGCTTTTTGCCTTTAACTCTTCCCAAACCGACTGTCCATGCACTCAGGGTGACAATGAATGATCTAGGTGATTTTTTTGTTGTTGAGTTTTTATAGCAAAATAAATACATTTTTCAAAATTAGTGCACATATTTAATACTGCGGTAGTGAACAGGGGTACAATACATGGTGATATACAGCGTGGGAGTTATTAACAGAATGTTTTTGTCCTTCAACATGCTGGGACCTGTCTGTGTGGGACCTGTCTGTCTGTGACCTGTCTGTCTGTGACCTGTCTGTCTGCTACTGGCAACTGACATGGTGAGTACCACAGCAATAGACTCCATGTAGCCTCAGTGTTTTGTTTTTTAACAATAATCTTACATTTAATCTTGCCCCATAACATTGTTCTCTCAACAAATAAAGATACAGTATACTCAATAATATATTATTCTTTATCACCAGTTGAATTGAAACACTATGCTAAAACATCAAGATAATACACTGATGATTTAAGTGAAAGACAGTTCCAGGAACTAATCATACCAGACACGTTATTATCTTTGTAGGCAGAATAAATACTCTCTTGTAATGGCGTCTGATAACCCAAGCCTGTCCTGACTGTCGACTGTGTGATTGTGACATGTTGATATCAGCACTTCTAACAGAATTCCTTCACATTAGACCTTCCTGAATTCTCCTCCTTGTTTAAACTGCTGATCAAGCACAACTTGTTTTCCTACACACACACACACACACACACACACACACACACACACACACACACACACACACACACACACACACACACACACACACACACACACACACACACACAGACACGCTCGTCTCACCGAGAGCAGACATCTTCATATGCAACAGATGGGTTTAGGTTTGGAAAAGGGGAAGTGTCTTCAGTCTGTTCTCATGTGATGTTTTCTACTTGTTTCTGAAGAGTGTCTGAGGACTGAAGAAGTCACGCAACTAATTTGCTGACCGTAGATATAAAACGGTTATCGGGTCTATGTCAATGGTGCCGACTATATCTGCTGACAATGAACTAGCGCTGACTAATCCTATTGGTTGTGGCACATATATGTATGTGACTTATCATCATAATGGTTTTCAATTATGGATGTAGTTTTGATTCAAAATGGGGCAGTATGTATGTTATTTTGTTGTCACGTTCTTTTTCACTATGCGCAATGGTCAGTGGCTGAAAATGGGGTTTATATGAACTAGAAGCATATAGAAGCAAAAAATAAATAAAAGCTTCTGTCTTTTGACTGGTTAGATCTTAGGAACAGCGGAGGCTGCTGCTCATGATAAGGGCCGGAATGGAATCAAACACATGGTTTTCATCTGTTCCATTCACTTCATTCCTGCCATTATTATGAGCCGTCCTCCCCTCAGCAGCCTCCACTGTTTAGGCGATAGGAGCGGGGTAAAGTCCATGGAACGTCACGTTTATTGTTTTGTCAGTAATAGTTAACTTACTATTGAGATCTACTGTAGTGGTGTTAACACTGAGAGATGGTAATGAGACCTACTGTAGTAGTGTTAACACTGAGAGATGAAACATGGTATTGAGACCTACTGTATTAGTGTTAACACTGAGAGATGGTAATGAGACCTACTGTAGTAGTGTTAACACTGAGAGATGAAACATGGTAATGAGACCTACTGTAGTAGTGTTAACACTGAGAGATGGTATTGAGACCTACTGTAGTAGTGTTAACACTGAGAGATGAAACATGGTATTGAGACCTACTGTAGTAGTGTTAACACTGAGAGATGGTATTGAGATCTACTGTAGTAGTGTTAACACTGAGAGATGGTAATGAGACCTACTGTAGTGGTGTTAACACTGAGAGATGGTAATGAGATCTACTGTAGTAGTGTTAACACTGAGAGATGAAACTTACTATTGAGATCTACTGTAGTAGTGTTAACACTGAGATGGTAATGAGACCTACTGTAGTGGTGTTAACACTGAGAGATGGTAATGAGACCTAATGTAGTAGTGTTAACACTGAGAGATGGTATTGAGACCTACTGTAGTAGTGTTAACACTGAGAGATGAAACATGGTATTGAGACCTACTGTAGTAGTGTTAACACTGAGAGATGGTAATGAGACCTACTGTAGTAGTGTTAACACTGAGAGATGGTATTGAGATCTACTGTAGTAGTGTTAACACTGAGAGATGGTATTGAGACCTACTGTAGTAGTGTTAACACTGAGAGATGGTATTGAGATCTACTGTAGTAGTGTTATTAACACTGAGAGATGGTATTGAGACCTACTGTAGTAGTGTTAACACTGAGAGATGGTAATGAGACCTACTGTAGTAGTGTTAACACTGAGAGATGGTATTGAGATCTACTGTAGTAGTGTTATTAACACTGAGAGATGGTATTGAGACCTACTGTAGTAGTGTTAACACTGAGAGATGGTATTGAGACCTACTGTAGTAGTGTTAACATTGAGAGATGAAACATGGTATTGAGACCTACTGTAGTAGTGTTAACACTGAGAGATGGTAATGAGACCTACTGTTGTAGTGTTAACACTGAGACATGGTAATGAGATCTACTGTAGTAGTGTTAACACTGAGAGATGGTAATGAGACCTACTGTAGTAGTGTTAACACTGAGAGATGAAACATGGTATTGAGACCTACTGTATTAGTGTTAACACTGAGAGATGAAACATGGTATTGATAAGGTGTACTTTACTGTGTCTGTATGCTTGTTGTTTACACAGGCAGCCTAGTTCTGATATTTTTTTTACACTAATTGGCATTTTGACCAATCAGATGAGCTCTTTTGTCAGTATGGAATTGGGCTTACCTGTGTGTAGAAGCAGCCTATTTAGCTGAGGTATCTGAGGCATTTGAATCAATGATATTGTCATTTTGAGACTGTCATACTGACACAAAGCGTATTTGCTCAGGAGGCAAAGTCACTCTCCTGTCTTACACTTGAGAGCTATTTGGCAGGACTGTGTGTGTGTGAGAGAGAGAGACACAGATTGGGGTTAAAGGTCAGTCACATGTGATAGCTGGTCTGTCTTTATCATGATGTAGCAATAAGCTGCACAAAGGTTGAAGAAACTCCCCCGCACACGCTCAGCATAGAGCAGCGTACCCTGACACGCCGCGCTCAGCGTACCCTGACACGCCGCGCTCAGCGTACCCTGACACGCCGCGCTCAGCGTACCCTGACACGCCGCGCTCAGCGTACCCTGACACGCCGCGCTCAGCGTACCCTGACACGCCGCGCTCAGCGTACCCTGACACGCCACGCTCAGCGTACCCTGACACACTTGCTGCTAGAGAAAGAGGGAAGGAGAGAGTGGTGTATTCCCCCTACAATCACAGCTGAGTAGAGGCTGAGTAGAGCAGAATAATGGCTGAATAGTGGCTGAGTAGAGCCTGAATAGTGGCTGAGTAGAGCAGAATAGAGCCTGAATAGTGGCTGAGTAGAGCTTTTAGAGCCTGAATAGTGGCTGAGTAGAGCTTTTAGAGCCTGAATAGTGGCTGAGTAGAGCTTTTAGAGCCTGAATAGTGGCTGAGTAGAGCAGAATAGTGGCTGAGTAGAGCAGAATAGTGGCTGAGTAGAGCTTTTAGAGCCTGAATAGTGGCTGAGTAGAGCAGAATAGTGGCTGAGTAGAGCAGAATAGTGGCCGAGTAGAGCCTGAATAGTGGCCGAGTAGAGCCTGAATAGTGGCCGAGTAGAGCCTGAATAGTGGCCGAGTAGAGCCTGAATAGTGGCCGAGTAGAGCCTGAATAGTGGCCGAGTAGAGCCTGAATAGTGGCCGAGTAGAGCCTGAATAGTGGCCGAGTAGAGCCTGAATAGTGGCCGAGTAGAGCCTGAATAGTGGCCGAGTAGAGCCTGAATAGTGGCCGAGTAGCGCCTGAATAGTGGCCGAGTAGCGCCTGAATAGTGGCCGAGTAGAGCCTGAATAGTGGCCGAGTAGAGCCTGAATAGTGGCCGAGTAGAGCCTGAATAGTGGCCGAGTAGAGCCTGAATAGTGGCCGAGTAGAGCCTGAATAGTGGCCGAGTAGAGCCTGAATAGTGGCCGAGTAGAGCCTGAATAGTGGCCGAGTAGAGCCTGAATAGTGGCCGAGTAGAGCCTGAATAGTGGCCGAGCAGAGCTGAATAGTGGCCGAGCAGAGCTGAATAGTGGCTGAATAGTGGCTGAGCAGAGCTGAATAGTGGCTGAATAGTGGCTGAGCAGAGCAGAATAGTGGCTGAGCAGAGCAGAATAGTGGCTGAGCAGAGCAGAATAGTGGCTGAGCAGAGCAGAATAGTGGCTGAGCAGAGCAGAATAGTGGCTGAGCAGAGCAGAATAGTGGCTGAGTAGAGCAGAATAGTGGCTGAGTAGAGCAGAATAGTGGCTGAGTAGAGCAGAATAGTGGCTGAGTAGAGCAGAATAGTGGCTGAGTAGAGCAGAATAGTGGCTGAGTAGAGCTGAATAGTGGCTGAGTAGAGCCTGAATAGAGCTGAATGGTGGCTGAGTAGAGCAGAATAGAGCTGAATGGTGGCTGAGTAGAGCAGAATAGAGCTGAATGGTGGCTGAGTAGAGCCTGAATAGAGCTGAATGGTGGCTGAGTAGAGCAGAATAGAGCTGAATGGTGGCTGAGTAGAGCAGAATAGAGCTGAATGGTGGCTGAGTAGAGCAGAATAGAGCTGAATGGTGGCTGAGTAGGTCGGTGTGGTCATCACAGACTTGTGCCATCAGCAGAGAGACTTTACCCCTCTCACCTTGTCCCAGTCCCTCCTTCTGCCAGGTGTGTACAGACACTGTCCTTCCCTCCCTCCCAGTCTCAATGTGGTCTGATCTCACACACACACACACACACACACACACACACACACACACACACACACACACACACACACACACACACACACACACACACACACACACACACACACACACATATACAGAGAGAGAGTGTGGTCTGATCTCTCTCTCTCTCTCTCTCACACACACACAGAGAGAGTGTGGTCTGGGCAACACGTGAGCATTAGCTTTGCGTAGGCTAGCAAAAACTTCCTTGGTGTCGGTGAAGAGGGGTGCGATAACGGATACCGGCTCAATCTCGCCTGGCACAATGATGATAACCGTTATCTATCTCCCAACTCTTCAGTATGGCATGGACCTTGTTTTGACCTTGTAAAGCTACGGTGCTGGAGGAGGGTGGTTATCTATTGGTATTAATAGTGGAGTGCTTAGCGTTGGCTTCTCTTTGAAGGCTCTTTTCAAGTGGGCCATGGTGACGTCCTTGTCTTTGGCTGAGTCAGAAATGACTCCCTACCTACTCTCACAGGGCTCTGGTCAAAAGTAGTGGCCTATATAGGGAATAGGGCTCTGGTCAAAAGTAGTGGCCTATATAGGGAATAGGGCTCTGGTCAAAAGTAGTGGCCTATATAGGGAATAGGGCTCTGGTCAAAAGTAGTGCACTATATAGGGAATAGGGCTCTGGTCAAAAGTAGTGCACTAAATAGGGAAGAGGGTTTCATAGGGCTCTGGTCAAAAGTAGTGTACTATATAGGGAATAGGGCTCTGGTCAAAAGTAGTGCACTAAATAGGGAAGAGGGTTTCATAGGGATCTGGTCAGAATTAGTGTACTATATAGGGAATAGGGCTCCATTTCAGGTGCAGGACCTTTGGTGTTGTCTCTCTCTCTCTTTTTTAAAATCTGTTTGAGAATATTGTTGCTCTGAAGTGGTGAGATTGTGTTTCCTATCTCCTAGATCTGTTTGTGTTTCCTAACTCCTAGATCGATCTGTGTTGTCTATCCCTGCCAACTCCTATGGTCACACAAACAATAGGACCATAAGAGTTGGCAAGGCAGAACAAACAGAGCTGGGATAATGTATGCTGTAGTGGTTGCTTCCTGTTCCTTTAACACGTTCAACCTGATCTATTCTGGTGTGATGTATGATGTAGTGATGTATGATGTAGTGCTTCCTGTTCCTTTAACACGAAAGCGTGACTAATTCAGAATGTGAGCTGAGGACAGTGGGATATAGGCAAGGGGAATTTTCACAAATGGCACAATCTGTTCCAGGGCACTACTACACAAGTCGTCGAGAACTGACCAATCGGAGGAGGGTATAGCTGACCACTCCCACAACCAGGGTTCTATAGTTATGAACAGCACATGGCGCTACAGCCACAATCATCACTTATCCCACTGCTTTACACACACACACACACACACACACACACACACACACACACACACACACACATATTTCAAAGGTTAGGATTACTCACTGCATTTATGGGGCACTATACTTCTCCTGGAAGATAAGTGCTTGCGGCATACATGTGCAAAGGCAGACATTTCACCGTGAAGAAGACGGTCTACTCAAGAGGAGGATTGGGGCACAGTGGGCCAGTCGTCATATCCTGAATCGGTGGGGACTGAGGCCCCGACGAGTCCAACTGTATAGAGCATCAACAGTCAGCAGGGTGTAACTAAAGGAACATGTTGGCGACGTAGAGGTGCAAGGTCAATGTAGTGTTTACTATTACAGAAGACAGGCTGTTCCCGACCCACCCCCTCTGGTCAACTCTGTTAGCATGTTGAAAAGTACGTTAGAGGGAAGACATTGGATGATACTGAGGAAACAAAGAACCCCTTTTTCAAGCTAAAATGAATCATGTCCAATTCAATTAAGGTAGCCAGATCTTTTTAACACCCGTTAAGTGCATTTGTTAGGGGAACACAGAACAGAGTCCAGTCCAGACATCATGTGTTGTACAGTATGTCTGTGTGTTGTTTCCTCATAGAGTGCCTGTAGTGTATTTTAGGCTAATATACTGCCAACTTGCATCTTAAGCTGTTGTTAGCCTCTTGACCAACCAGGCTGTTACTGTAAAACATCTATTGTTCACACCGACTTATCTAGCAAAATATATATATTTTTTAACCATTATTTAACTAGGCAAGTCGGTTAAGAACAAATTCTTATTTTCAAAGATGGCCCAGGAACCAAAGGTTGCAAGATAGCATTCCCGAGCTGACAAGGTAAAAATCTGTTGTTCTGCCCCTGAACAAGGCTAACTTGGGTTACTAGTCCAACGCTCTAACCACTAGGCCACCCTGCCGCCCCAAATGAATGAGGAATGCTTTTCCAACAGTCTTGAAGGAGTTCCCACATATGCTGAGCACTTGTTGGCTACTTTTCCTTCACTCTGCGGTCCAACTCATCCCAAACCATCTCAATTGGGTTGAGGTCAGGTGATTGTGGAGGCCAGGCCATCTGATGCAGCACTCCATCACTCTCCTCTGGAATCAGGTCCATTGCCCTGGGCGGTACGAACAAAGGATCCGCTTCAGGACAAAAGTTTAAGACTTTTTTTGTGGTTACTACATGATTCCATATGTGTTATTTCATAATGTTGATGTCTTCACTATTATTCCACAATGTAGAAAATAGTAAAATTAATAAAAACCCTGGAATGAGTAGGTGTTATTAAACCTTTGACCGGTAGTATATGTGTGATATATATTATATATATAAAATGGAAAGTACTAATGTTACTGTCTCCACTACAACAACTAAAATACTTCAATACATGTCATTTTCTTCCCATGAAACATTTAATTTAAATACTGTAGAATTCCATACATTCCTATGGTGGACTGCTCCTTCTGGGTAGTACCAATAATGTCTGACCGATGGCTTCGAAGCCTCTCATTGGCCAATACATAGCATTCAGCAATCCATGGTTTATATCATTGAGACTAACCTCCAGTTAGAGGTTTCACGGGTCCACCCAAATACCCGAGAACCAAACCGGGACCCGAGCGGAGCTGGGTTCAAAATTGTTAACTTTTTCCTCGAGGTCAGGTCTGTAAGATAGTCATCGGATCTTGTGTCTATGTAACTTTAACTTTAACTGATAGACCAGAGTGGACCCGACTGTATCTGAACACGGCTCGGCATATAGCCTATAGCATATTTATGTTACGCTAATAAGGTGAATGTATTGACTTTATAGAAGGCTTAGCCAACATTTTTAAAGACTGTTTCGTTAACCAGAAGAGCAACTTGGCTGATAAACGTATCATTTTTTTTGTCACTCTGGTCCAATTGTGCCTGGTCTAGGTCTTGTTGTCGTTTGGTCCTTTTGGGTTCGGGTCTGGTTGTTCTCAGGTCCGGTTCCCCCATTTTATTTTTATTTTTTATGATTGGGTGTGGGTCTGATTGTCCTCAGGTCCTGCTCTTCTCCTCAGGTCCAAAACGCTCTTCTCCTCAGGTCCAAAACGCTCTTCTCCTCAGGTCCAAAACGCTCTTCTCCTCAGGTCCAAAAAGCTCTTCTCCTCAGGTCCAAAAAGCTCTTCTCCTCAGGTCTAAAACGCTCTTCTCCTCAGGTCCAAAACGCTCTTCTCCTCAGGTCCAAAACGCTCTTCTCCTCAGGTCTAAAACGCTCTTCTCCTCAGGTCCAAAAAGCTCTTCTCTGCTGTTTGGACTTGAGAAGATCTCTAGCCCCAATCAATAGTAGAGAAATGCAAAACTGATCTTAGATCAGGGACCACTACTCCAAAATATCACCTAGTCCTTGCCATTCGGGTTCCTTGGGACGTCCAACTCTCACGTCACCCTATTGGAAGTTGACATGTAAAACGGTAAGGGTTTGAGTAAGAGTTTAGGGTAGGGACGTCCCACGTATCCCTGAGAGCACTAACTATATGACAAGCAGAATCCCGAGCTGAGTTTGTGACAGTCGAGTCTGATAGGCTGGTTGGAGAGAACGCCGCTAGCTGCTATAGCGGAGGATCCGGAAGGAAGGCTATACCGTCTACCGTAGCTAGGCTACACCACGGATCTACTCTTTTGCGCAATACCGAACTGACAGAGAGAGAGCATTACCATACATTTTTACCGGATACAGTTTCTATTCTGTTGTCGTTAAACCGATTGGAAGACGTGTTGTCTGGTATGTGAATATTTTTTTTACGTGTAAAGGCGATGGTTTTCTGATTTCTCCCCGACACTATAACTAGCCTCATATTAAAGCTGACTTCGTTTTCTGTTTTGCATATCCAGTCATGCGGCATTGCCAAAATGACATTCAATATGTTTATTTCGTGTTTGTCATAACCTTTTCTGGCGCGTCTGTCTGTTTATATTGTAACGTTAACGATATAGCTTCTCTAAAATGTTAACAGTCAGCCGGACTATATCATTTTATTTACCAAGCAAATTGCTGTGCTTCTGTGCCTTTTATGTTGACGTTACGAAAAGCCTGCATTCATCAAACAGTGTAACCTAGTCTGATACTTCATCATATCATTTTACCGACAAAAAATACATGTTTGCGAACGCTGGCAGGAAAAATCTGGTTTTGAGGCAATGTAATTCATCATGGATGTCAACTACCTATGACGTCGAGTCAGCTATTGCCCGACTTGTGATTGAATCTCTTTCCATCCCGACTGTATGTTTATTGCTGACCGTCCGATAAGAAAACCCCTCTGCACCGTCATGTGTTTAATTTCCAATCTATTTCACTGTTATTGATCTGCAATGCGGTGGGAGTGGTTTCCAATGTCGAATATCTTTTCTCGGCTACGTTGTTAGCACCCTTAGTATCACAGCACCATATTCTCTACACAGTATGGTCGCAGTCTGACTTGACACTTTTGTACCCCCCCATTACAAGATGCATAGCTAAGCAATGCTAAGATGGTGTTTTTTTGTTTGTTGCCAATGCTTTGCGAAAGGTGCTACGAAGGCGTTGTGTCAGCATGTTTTCCATCCGATATTGTTAGCTGAAAGGAGGCATCTTAGGTCACGCATCCTGCATTCTCACCCTTGGAGCGTTTGGATGGAAGAGTAGCGAACTCTCTCCCAACGGTATTACTGTCTGCGGCTATAAGAGCGACCTAATGCGGGTAGCATGTCGGTTGATTTAATCAGACACCGTACAGGCTAATTTGTCATATCAGATGTGGTGATATTATGGTACATGTTGAAGTGTACAAGATCTCAGGTAGCATAATATGTTGCTGTTCTAGTAGTCAGTCGGACAATACCGTGACTGGAGTTGGAGAACAGCAGTAGATACGTCCTGTTACACAGAAGGGAACACGACCTGAAGTGGAAGGGGGTATAGTAACACTATGTCGCTGGTACAGGCTAGGCTAGTCAAGACATTAGATACAACACAGACGTGGACAAACCCCTGCAATGGTCTCCAGTAGCATGTTTGTAGCCTACTGCATCTCATTGGTACAGTACTGTGTAGTAGGACCCATTCGGGAAGTACAATATACAGTAGGGCCTGATATTTTATGAAGGTCTGAAATATCCTAATATCTTCCTGGTAGAGTAGTCAGACATTACATGTGATTTAGAGATTAGCATTCTAGTTAATCCCATCAAGAGGTTTAGTTCATCTGTACTCTATTGAATCTAGTTAATCCATCTTGTTGGCTAGTTGTGTTTTCACAATCTTTTACATTTTATAAAGTACTCGTGGAGTTGTATATTTCTGGTGAATTGTCATCTGTTTTGAGAGAGAGAAAAAACTAAACAGATTTACGGTCGTTTTGTTCATAGAATTCTTGATCTATTTGTGGAGAAGAAGTCAACCAGATGACTTGGACGTTTCAGAGGTGGCCAAGTTAGGTCGAATTCTCATCATGTTTTAGTATCGCTGGGATATCGTATCCCACAGCCAGTATTATAGCTCTTCCTTAGGGATATCATATCCCACAGCCAGTATTATAGCTCTTCCTTAGTGATATCATATCCCACAGCCAGTATTATAGCTCTTCCTTAGGGATATCATATCCCACAGCCAGTATTATAGCTCTTCCTTAGGGATATCATATCCCACAGCCAGTATTATAGCTCTTCCTTAGTGATATCATATCCCACAGCCAGTATTATAGCTCTTCCTTAGTGATATCATATCCCACAGCCAGTATTATAGCTCTTCCTTAGGGATATCATATCCCACAGCCAGTATTATAGCTCTTCCTTAGTGATATCATATCCCACAGCCAGTATTATAGCTCTTCCTTAGGGATATCATATCCCACAGCCAGTATTATAGCTCTTCCTTAGTGATATCATATCCCACAGCCAGTATTATAGCTCTTCCTTAGGGATATCATATCCCACAGCCAGTATTATAGCTCCTCCTTAGGGATATCGTATCCCACAGCCAGTATTATAGCTCTTCCTTAGTGATATCATATCCCACAGCCAGTATTATAGCTCTTCCTTAGTGATATCATATCCCACAGCCAGTATTATAGCTCTTCCTTAGGGATATCATATCCCACAGCCAGTATTATAGCTCTTCCTTAGTGATATCATATCCCACAGCCAGTATTATAGCTCTTCCTTAGTGATATCATATCCCACAGCCAGTATTATAGCTCTTCCTTAGGGATATCATATCCCACAGCCAGTATTATAGCTCTTCCTTAGTGATATCATATCCCACAGCCAGTATTATAGCTCTTCCTTAGGGATATCATATCCCACAGCCAGTATTATAGCTCTTCCTTAGTGATATCATATCCCACAGCCAGTATTATAGCTCTTCCTTAGGGATATCATATCCCACAGCCAGTATTATAGCTCTTCCTTAGTGATATCATATCCCACAGCCAGTATTATAGCTCTTCCTTAGGGATATCATATCCCACAGCCAGTATTATAGCTCCTCCTTAGGGATATCGTATCCCACAGCCAGTATTATAGCTCTTCCTTAGTGATATCATATCCCACAGCCAGTATTATAGCTCTTCCTTAGTGATATCATATCCCACAGCCAGTATTATAGCTCTTCCTTAGGGATATCATATCCCACAGCCAGTATTATAGCTCTTCCTTAGTGATATCATATCCCACAGCCAGTGTTATAGCTCTTCCTTAGTGATATCATATCCCACAGCCAGTATTATAGCTCTTCCTTAGGGATATCATATCCCACAGCCAGTATTATAGCTCTTCCTTAGTGATATCATATCCCACAGCCAGTATTATAGCTCTTCCTTAGGGATATCATATCCCACAGCCAGTATTATAGCTCTTCCTTAGGGATATCATATCCCACAGCCAGTATTATAGCTCTTCCTTAGTGATATCATATCCCACAGCCAGTATTATAGCTCCTCCTTAGGGATATCGTATCCCACAGCCAGTATTATAGCTCTTCCTTAGTGATATCATATCCCACAGCCAGTATTATAGCTCTTCCTTAGTGATATCATATCCCACAGCCAGTATTATAGCTCTTCCTTAGGGATATCATATCCCACAGCCAGTGTTATAGCTCTTCCTTAGTGATATCATATCCCACAGCCAGTGTTATAGCTCTTCCTTAGTGATATCATATCCCACAGCCAGTATTATAGCTCTTCCTTAGGAATATCATATCCAACAGCCAGTATTATAGCTCTTCCTTAGGGATATCATATCCCACAGCCAGTATTATAGCTCTTCCTTAGGGATATCATATCCCACAGCCAGTATTATAGCTCTTCCTTAGTGATATCATATCCCACAGCCAGTATTATAGCTCTTCCTTAGTGATATCATATCCCACAGCCAGTATTATAGCTCTTCCTTAGTGATATCATATCCCACAGCCAGTATTATAGCTCTTCCTTAGGGATATCATATCCAACAGCCAGTATTATAGCTCTTCCTTAGGGATATCATATCCCACAGCCAGTATTATAGCTCTTCCTTAGGGATATCATATCCCACAGCCAGTATTATAGCTCTTCCTTAGTGATATCATATCCCACAGCCAGTATTATAGCTCTTCCTTAGTGATATCGTATCCCACAGCCAGTATTATAGCTCTTCCTTAGTGATATCGTATCCCACAGCCAGTATTATAGCTCTTCCTTAGGGATATCATATCCCACAGCCAGTATTATAGCTCTTCCTTAGGGATATCATATCCCACAGCCAGTATTATAGCTCTTCCTTAGTGATATCATATCCCACAGCCAGTATTATAGCTCTTCCTTAGTGATATCATATCCCACAGCCAGTATTATAGCTCTTCCTTAGGGATATCATATCCCACAGCCAGTATTATAGCTCTTCCTTAGTGATATCATATCCCACAGCCAGTATTATAGCTCTTCCTTAGGGATATCATATCCAACAGCCAGTATTATAGCTCTTCCTTAGGGATATCATATCCCACAGCCAGTATTATAGCTCTTCCTTAGGGATATCATATCCCACAGCCCGTATTATAGCTCTTCCTTAGTGATATCATATCCCACAGCCAGTATTATAGCTCTTCCTTAGGGATATCGTATCCCACAGCCAGTATTATAGCTCTTCCTTAGTGATATCGTATCCCACAGCCAGTATTATAGCTCTTCCTTAGGGATATCATATCCCACAGCCAGTATTATAGCTCTTCCTTAGGGATATCATATCCCACAGCCAGTATTATAGCTCTTCCTTAGGGATATCATATCCCACAGCCAGTATTATAGCTCTTCCTTAGGGATATCGTATCCCACAGCCAGTATTATAGCTCTTCCTTAGTGATATCGTATCCCACAGCCAGCATCTAGCCTCCAGCCAGTCATTGTGTTGGGTGCCGTCTGTGTGGAGAGAGGGGTGGAGAGAGGGATGAGAGGGTGGAGAGAGGGATGAGAGGGGTGGAGAGAGGGATGAGAGGGGTGGAGAGAGGGATGAGAGGGGTGGAGAGAGGGATGAGAGGGGTGGAGAGAGGAATGGGAGGGGTGGAGAGAGGGATGAGAGTAGTGGTGGAGAGGAGAGACATGGGGTCCAGCTGTGGATCTGTAGTTCTGGGTAACAGAGCACACACACAGGAGCACAGATGGCATGTCATCCTCACTGTGTGCAGCAGGCCCCTGTCCAACGGTGTGCATTACAAAGCAATTACAAATCAACATTCAATTCCTCCTAGAACACTTTGTACAGAATGCCATGTTGGCTACAGTATGTGACGTCTTGGGTTCCGCTAGTTATTATGTACACTGCCTAAAGTGTACATAATACATGTTTTTTTTCTACATGTTGTTGTGTTAGTCTGAATTGAAATTGATTAAATGTAGATTGTGTTGTCACTGGCCTACAAACAAGACCACATCATGTCAAAGTGGAATAATGCAAAAAAAATAAAAAAAATTGTATGTTTTACAAATTAATTAGAAATGGAAAAACTGAAATGTCTGTAGTCAAGTATTCAACCCCATTGTAAGTTCAGGAGTAAAAACTATGCTTAATAAGATGCATGGACTCACTAGGTGTGCAATAACAGTGTTCAACATGATTTCTGAATGACTACCTGATCTCTGTACCCCCACACATACAATTATCTGTAAGGTCCCTCATTCGAGCAGTGAATTTCAAACACAGATTCAACCACAAAGACCAGGGAGGTTTTCCAATGCCTCGCAAAGAAGGGCACCTATTGGTAGATGGATAAACCATGTGGTAGTTGCTCCACAATACTAACCTAATTGACAGAGTAAAACGAAGGAAAACCCTTTTTTAGTTCTTGCCATAGATTTTCAAGTTGATTTAAGTCAAAACTGTAACTCGCCCACTCAGGAACATTCACTGTTTTCTTGGGGAGAAAGTCCAGTGTACATTTAGTTTGTCATCTCCCAGTGTCTGGTGGAAAACAGACTGAACCAGGTTTTCCTCAAGGATTTTGCCTGTGCTTAGCTCCATTCCGTTAATTTGTTTTATCCTGAAAAACTCCCCCAGTCCTTAACGATTACAAGCATACCCATAACATGATGCAGACACCACTATGCTTGAAAATATGGCGAGTGGGTAGCGTCCTCTGGTTGTTTTATATTGTTTAATCTAACTTCAATCAGAATGGAGAAAGACTTATTTAAAACCACTTAGAATGTATCTTTTGCCACCCTAGGGTTATGTACAACCGATGAAGCAAATATCAAACTTTTTATTTTATTTTTTCAAAAACATCAAAATACACTCTGTGAAAAATATTGTGATATGATATTTTGGTGATATCACCCAGCCCTAATTTAGGATCAATTTAAAGGGTCTGGTCATCTTAATGCGTCCTGAATCACACCAGTCCAACTTTAGCCCTGTAAACACATGTTCTGGAGTCACTCCCAGTCCAACTCTAGCCTTAATAAACACATGTTCTGGAGTCACTCCCGGTCCAACTCTAGCCTTAATAAACACATGTTCTGGAGTCACACCCAGTCCAACTCTAGCCTTAATAAACACATGTTCTGGAGTCACACCCAGTCCAACTCTAGCCTTAATAAACACATGTTCTGGAGTCACACCCAGTCCAGCTCTAGCCTTAATAAACACATGTTCTGGAGTCACACCCGGTCCAACTCTAGCCTTAATAAACACATGTTCTGGAGTCACACCCAGTCCAACTCTAGCCTTAATAAACACATGTTCTGGAGTCACACCCAGTCCAACTCTAGCCTTAATAAACACATGTTCTGGAGTCACACCCAGTCCAACTCTAGCCTTAATAAACACATGTTCTGGAGTCACACCCAGTCCAACTCTAGCCTTAATAAACACATGTTCTGGAGTCACACCCAGTCCAACTCTAGCCTTAATAAACACATGTTCTGGAGTCACACCCAGTCCAACTCTAGCCTTAATAAACACATGTTCTGGAGTCACACCCAGTCCAACTCTAGCCTTAATAAACACGTGTTCTGGAGTCACACCCAGTCCAACTCTAGCCTTAATAAACACATGTTCTGGAGTCACACCCAGTCCAACTCTAGCCTTAATAAACACATGTTCTGGAGTCACACCCAGTCCAACTCTAGCCTTAATAAACACATGTTCTGGAGTCACACCCGGTCCAACTCTAGCCTTAATAAACACGTGTTCTGGAGTCACACCCAGTCCAACTCTAGCCTTAATAAACACGTGTTCTGGAGTCACACCCAGTCCAACTCTAGCCTTAATAAACACATGTTTCCTGAGTCACTCCCAGTCCAACTC